>NW_027361676.1:79070000-79335000 GCF_039654945.1 Dendrobates tinctorius
GCCCTTGGGGGTTCAAAGTTCTCACCACACATCTAGATAGGTTCCGTGGGGGGTCTAGTTTCCAAAATGGTGTCATTTGTGGGGGTTTCAACTGTTTAGGCATATCAGGGGCTCTCCAAACGTGGCATGGTGTCCGATCTCAATTACAGCCAATTTTACATTGAAAAAGTCAAATGGCACTCCTTCCCTTCTGTGCTCTGCCATTCACCGAAACAGTGATTCCCCCCCACGTATGGGTTAACAGCGTACTCAGAACAAATTGCACAATAACTTTTGGGGTCCAATTTCTCCTTTTACCCTTCGTAAAATAAAAAAAATTGGAGCTGAAGTAAATTTTTTGTGAAAAAAAGTTAAATGTTCATTTTTTTAAAAATTCAAAAAATTCCTGTGAAGCACCTGAAAGGTTAATAAACTTCTTGATTGTGGTTTTGAGCACCGCGAGGGGTGCAGTTTTTAGAATGGTGTATTTTCTATCATATAGACCCCTCAAAGTGACTTCAAATGTGATGTGGTCTCTAAAAAAAAATGAGAAATCGCTGGTCAACTTTTAACCCTGATAACTTCTGTCGTAGCTGTTTTTGTTCTGACCAAGCGTCAGATCTTTCCAGATCACCAGTGAGGCCGGATTGATGAGGTTTCTCGCCCTTCAGTTCACAAGCGCTTGGAGACAAAGTGACACACACACTGGTCGTGGCTAAATCACTTTATCTGACGTAATGAAATATAAGACATGTTTTTATACCATTTACAACAATATGTGACTCTGGAGCTCATTTGGCCCCCACCATCACCTCAGGGTCGTACGTACCTTGTTTACAATATACCCAGAACACGTTGTTGAGAACAAATATGATAACAAGTATAGTTTCCTTGAAGACAGAGACTACTAGTCTACATAAGAATAATTCTAGCAATAATAAGGCAAAAGGCAATTGAAGTCTTAAAGGCATTTAAAGGGATATAAAAGCAAACCATTAACTCTTCTATATCAATTTCCCCCTTTTGTAAATGGTATAACCTTTGCCACAGGGTCAGGTGATGTCCACAAAGGAGCTACTCTCTCATGGGTCTAGTACCCATAAGGGGGCTTCCTACCTGCTTCGCCCATCCACCCTCAGTGTGGACACTCACCTTCCCCATCAGCAATGGCTACCTGGGGTCTATGATACACAACAGAAGGTTCAGCCTTAGATTTTTTTTTTTCCACACATACATTATTCAGTAGCTTAAGTAATACATATATTAGCGCTTTTACGGCTACATAAAACAATAAGCAAAACAACAAAATTTGCATACAAGTCTGCAAAATGCCAAAAATCCATCCTGCTAAGCCATTAAACCAATTTGCTGGATTTAGGAAAGAGAATGTGTTACCTCACCAGGAGTCTCTGTTTGCACTGTGTTGCTTTAACCATTGGTCTCTACGTTCACCTGTTTTGTCTATACCGGCCCTGATCTGGAGATTGCAAGCAGGGTCTATAAAATTACAACAGGTGGGACCAATTATCTGACACATTCCTCCTTCTTTTGCTGTCAGGTAATCTAGTACTCTAGTATGTTGGTTAGTAACTATGATTAATTGTCTCTGTATTGTATTAGTCTCATTTAGAACTTCAAGAATCTGGAAAATCTGATCGTCCAGGTAGTCGGTAGCTTCCACTAATTTATCCCACATTTGTGTTATGAAGGGGTATATTAGCATACTACTGAATATTTTGTTACCCCCATCTCTACTAGATGCGGCCTACCATTTGGCTGGGGCGTATTGTCTGCAGCCCTTCTATACAAAGTGTGAATTGGGACTGCTGCTGTGTCTATTTTACTATGAGGAACTATGAAAGTGGCTGGTGTCAGTTTAGCAAGAGTGCAGACCCCTCTTATGTCTGGGCTCACCCACCTGTAGGCACGATGTCCGCAAACCAAG
Source organism: Dendrobates tinctorius (assembly GCF_039654945.1). Taxonomy (NCBI): domain Eukaryota; kingdom Metazoa; phylum Chordata; class Amphibia; order Anura; family Dendrobatidae; genus Dendrobates; species Dendrobates tinctorius. Next base: position 79,071,925 of record NW_027361676.1, read on the forward strand.
AATACTCCTTCAGGGAGAACACAAACGTGACCAGGGGTCTGTATACATTGGTATAAACTCAAAAGTCCTGACCTACTGCAGGCTTATGGGCACACCAAGTATTATTCATTGGTTTTCCCCTTATACCAGATGTACATTTACCCCTTTCTTTCCTTATTATTTTACCCGTAGATGCTCTACAGCCTTCAATACCATCCTGGTACATCGTCTTTTTAACCTGTGTTTGATCATGAGTGTAATTATTGTCCTCACCACAGGTGTCTGCTCCAGTGTGTTGAAGACTGAACCACCGTCCATCATTGGGAATAGGGTCTGAGTGAGGGATTTCAGTCCTCCTCCTGGCGACCATATTTCCGACATCTGAATCATATTCCCGCCACCACATTTGTACCTTTAGGCCGCGTTATATTAAACTGAAACCAGGGATTAGCGGCCCATTCGACTATAGCCAATGAGGCAGATATATCACGGGGCACATCTTTTCCCCAAAACCTAGATTGAGTCCAAGTCCCATTGTGTATGCAGTGTGGGGTTAATACCTCCGATGGCTCCAGAGGTAAGGCCAAGTACGGCATAGTCCTCGCAGATACAGGGCTGTGTGTACAGATCCAACAGTCTTTCGGTTTCTGTCCTTCCATGTCCTTTATGAGAAGAGCATGATGCCGAATGAGTTTGTTGTCCCAGTCAGCATTTAAGAGTTTATCCTGTGTCTCTGTAGAGTGCAGTAACCCTGTCACTGCCAGCAAGGTGATGAGGAGTACAGTCATTCTGCTGTTGACAGGACCTTCTTGCAGTGAAAGGCGTGGATCCAGGTGGACTTTCCCTCAAGTTTTACTGAAGTGGATGTGGTCAGCTGGACTTGGAAGGGGCCGTCAAATCGTGGGTCCCGGATCCTTCTCACGTGTCTCTCGTATAACCACCCAATCACCTGGATTCAGCTGATGCACATCTGCACTGGCATTAGGATCTGGAATGTATGAGAACACATGTTTATGCACCACATTAAGTCTTTCCTGCAAGGCCTGGACGTAGGCTGTCATAGCACCGTGTTGCATTTGTAGCACCTGTGGGAAGTACAGACCAGTCTTTGGTGCACTACCAACAGGACTTCAGAAGGAGACAAGCCTGTGTTTCTATTTGGAGTGTGTCTGACTGAAAAGAGTGCAAGAGGCAAGCACTCCACCCAGCTCTTTCCTGTGTCTGCCATGGCCTTTTGAATTTTCAGTTTGTGTCCCATTTAGTCTTTCCACTTTCCCACTACCTTGTGGCCTATATGGTGTATGAAATGCTTGCTGTACACCTAGGGCCTGCATGACTTCCCTCATTTTTTCTCACGTGAAGTGTGCACCCCTATCTGTTTCTGTGGTTTCTGGGACACCATACCTGCAGATCAGTTCTTTCATCAGTTTGTCTGTAGTCATTTTAGCATTTGCACGTTCTACCGGATAGGCTTCCGGCCAACCAGAGAAGAGATCTACACATACTGGGATATTTGCATACACTCCTACCTTGGTAGCTGTATGTCGTCAATCTGCCGTCTCTGAAACGGGTAGAGAGGCCTAGGTGTCGCTTTCTTAGGAAACTTTTACTGTTTTACCTGGGTTGTGCTGTGCACAGATGAGGCATGATTGTACAAGTTTCGCGGCTGCGTAACTGAAACCAGGAGCGATCCAGAAGGCATCTACCATGGCACACATGTGACTTTTTGAGGTGTGAGTGGGGCCATGAGCTGCTTGCGCCATGATTGGGAACAGGGACTTTGGTGGGCACATTTTATCCTTATTCTCCCATACTCCATTTGAGTTCAGCTCAGCTCCCAGTCTCCCCCGGTGTACCTTCTCTGTTTGGGCAGCCTTTTACTGGAGGGATTTCAGGACATCTAGACCCAATGTGGCTGGAATATGTTGACTCCCCGCCACCGTCCACTGCTCTCTAGGCCGCCTTGTGCTATTTTAGCAGCCTCGTTCGCCCTTCTATTGCCCTCTACCTCCACGGAGTCACCTTTGTGTGTGCTTTTACCTTGACAATGCCAACCTGGACTGGTAACATCAATGCCTCCATCAATTGTTTCACCAGCTCTTCATTTTTAATGGTCTTCGAATCTGTGAAAATATTAGCGACTTTACCTGCAGCGGCTCTACACGCCTCAGTGAGTGCCTTCAACTCTGCCTCCTGCGCCGACATGTGAGGAGAGAGTGGTTCCGCTCGGATTACCTCATGTGAGGATACTACTGCATATCCAGTGTAGAATCGTCCATCCTGGTGGTATCTGGGGCCATCTACATGAAAAAAACTCAAAATCTGCATTAGGAACAGGTTTTTCATGAATGTGTGCAAACCCAACTGTCTCCTGACTCATCAGTTCTATGCAGACATGTTCATGCGTCATGTCAAAGTATCCTTCCTCACTTGCCAATACGGTCACCAATTCCCCCTTTTCTGAATCCACAGGCAGGAGGGTGGCTGGATTCAGAACGTTACATCTTTTGAGGGGTGACATACTCAGGAATTAGTAGAGCACACTCAAGTCGGAGCTGTCTGGCCATAGACAGATGTTTTGGTTGAACTTGTAGGAGTATGGCATGGATGTCATGTGGGGAATAGATTGTCAAAAGAAACGTCAGTGTGATCTCACATGCCTTTCCCAGTAGTAGTGCAGCTGCTCCTACCGCACAGACACAATCAATTTTGTGTGAGGTCCTGGGTCTAATGACAAGCAGTCATAAAGTGGTTGGAATATTTGTAAAGCGGACCTTATCCAAGGCCTACTGTAGGTCACTAAACCTAGGAAAGTGCATAGATGCTGATGTGACCTGGGTAGAGGGAGATTTTGAATTGCCTGTTTCCTGTCAGGTGTCTGGTACCTTCGGCAATATAATGTCCCAACAAATGTCACCTTTTGTTTGTAATACTGTAATTTGTCACGTGAGACCTTGCAACCCTTAGGGTCATCCACGTACTGTAATAGTACAATCAGCGGATGAGGTGATTGCCACTACTCAAGGATCCCTGCCATCGCTGCTGAATAGATGGCAGGGGGTTTCTTTCCCCCTTTTGTGGGTGGACTGTCCAACAATATTGTTCACCTCTATGAGTAAAGGAGAAAGATACTGACAGTCTGTGTGCAGGGGTACAGAGAAAAATGCACCTGCTAAATCAATGACTGTGAAACATTTTGACATTACTGGGATCTGTGACAGTATTGTGTGTGTGTGTTAGGGACAATTGAGGTCACACTCACTGTATCATCATTAATAGCCCTTAAGTCATGAACCTTTCTGTAAGTGTCAGCAAACCCTTGAGTTCCTTTTTTTTTTTTCTTTTTTTCCTAATGGGATACAAAGTGGTGTCACAGAGGGAAGATCTTTGCAGTCCAAAGGGGGGGTTTCTTTGCACCAGAACCCCTGCCTTAACATACTCTCTAATATCTCTGCTCGGGGTAATTGATTTGGCTAGGCTCAAGGGGTATTGCTTAAAACAATTCAATCATGACAGGGGGAATGGGCAACCGACCCACATCCGTTTTTCCCCTTGCCCAAACAGTGTCTGGCACCTGTCCCATTTCCTCATCCTCAGGCATTTTGGTGTCAGGTGTTAGTTTCACCGCTTTTGTCATATACACCATTGCCGCAATCTTACACAAATGTTTATCTGAGAGGGGACTTGTGACTGTAATACCCTCAGGAGAGTCCTGTATGGTGGCCTGGATCGCACTCAGCACATCTGCTCCCAGTAAATTCATAGGGGTATTGTCACTAACAATAAGTTTTGTAAGTACCACAATTCCAGCACCTCACTGTTTCTAGGTCCCTTGGTACCTTACTACGTCTCCACTGTTTTCCTTGTGCTCCAGCATACATGACAGGTCGTCTTATTGTCCTTGTTTGCTCAATTTCTTTAGCTACCTTAAGGAGGTCTTTCGGATCTACATGTCTCCATTCAGGTCTGGCTGTCTGTACTGTGTCTCGTAAGTCTTTGCTCATACCGTCAATGAATGCATTCACCAGTTTTCTAACATCAAGTGGGTTTATGCAAATGTACCCCATGTCTGCCCATTTCAGCTGTAACCGTCCAAAGTACATCTCTACACTCTCTCCTCTTTGCTGTGTCACGTTAATCAGGAGTACAGACTGCTCTGATTGTTCCACTGTAGCCCATTGTCTTAGTGACTCACAGTATGTCTCCCCAGACCGTGCAGATTTATCATCCATGCCCCAAGCCTGATTCTTTGTCACATCTGTGTGTGTCTTAATTATATGTCCTAGTGCGTCACATGCCTTTAAACTCACCAACCTCTCTAGGTCTGCCCAGGTACACTTATATGTCTGCTGTATTTCCTGTATGTGTCTGTAAAATGGGAATGGTTGGTCTTCAGGGTCAGGCAACTGTTTCAACAAAGCTAGCTGGTCAGAGGGGCTCCAGGGATAATACACCTGCATCTTTCTTATTCTAGTCGCACTGATGGGGTTGGTCGTCTGATGTCTACTGTCAGCTTACTCCTCAAAGGTCAATGTCCCCACTACCCACTCTATTATGTCAGCTTCTTATGTCACTACATATGATCTTGTCTGGACAGGATTTAGCGCAACTCGCTTAGGTCAGTAGCACAGGTCACACAAGTAGCTATTCAGTCTGGGTTTGTCTGAGTCTGATCACAGTGTTTACAAGTCCATCTGTTTTGTCTGAGTCTCTGGTTACTCTTTGTCAATCAAAACATTCATAATACACCTTCCACACTGCTGCACATTCATTCTCAAGCATCATTTATTCACTTGCTATTTTCTTCCCTTGTCTGTGCCTTTTTGTACATCCAAACATTCACACTCTGGTATTTTTGCCTTTTTTTTTTTTTTTTTAATTGGTCCAACCTGTATTACTGCTTCCTTTCTTCTCTGTCTTTTTCAATTTGCATAGCTCTCTTGGATCTCATTGGGGGCACCGACGGTACACAGAAAAAGTTGCCATGGCTTCAACCTTTTTCTGCCGACAGCTCACTTTTCTTCTGAAATGCCCTCCCAGTGTGCCTGGACTTCTGTCTTACAGGCCACACTTAGCAAGTCAGAGAGAGCCTGCCAAGGTGTAGCGGGAAGGCTCCTTGCCTCTCACCCGGTAGACCTACAGGATGTAGCGGGAAGGCTCTCTGCCTCTCACCCGCTAGATCAGCTGGCTAGAATAGGATCAGGCCTGCATCCTTCCAGCCCAGCTCCATGGATTGTTGTGGGAAGGCTATTTCAACCTTAGACAGCTCACCTTTCTTCTGAAATGCCCTCCCAGTGTGCCTGGACCTCTGTCTTACAGGCCACACTTAGCAAGTCAGAGTGAGCCTGCCAAGGTATATCCAGAGGGCTCCTCACCCTCGCCTCTCACCCACAACAATAAAACCTGCTGACTAAAGTAAGAAGTCCCAGGTGTGATAGGACTCTAACCCACTTTATCAGCCGTACAGTCGGCTACCTCCTCTGTTGATACACAATTTGCTATACAAATCAATCACACAACTAGAAGCAGGTTCAAACACATTAATGACCAAACAATCACTTACAATGACCATCAATCACTTGCAATTTCCTTCTAAATTAGGCACCATATTTTACTTTTAACTTCCAACTTCAATTAAGTACTGTTGCTTTAAAATGCACAAATCTTTCAGCGCGTACTTTATGGATAGAATTACAGAGAATTTTGAGCACAGCTCACACTCAGCAGAGATAAGAGCGAAGGGAGAAGAAAAACTGCGCAGCGGTATCATTACCCCCTCCCATCAGAGCGTCCTTCACAGAGTTCCGTAGTTCTTTAGAGTTATCAAAATCAATTTCTACAAAGAAACTCAAAATCACGGGATTTCACTGTAAGAGCAGATGACTGTATAATGAGATTAACTGAGTCTTGCCCCTTTTATGGCCAAATGCATTCAGGAAACTTTACAATGTAATGCCACATATAACACAAGCTATATCATTACTCAATTCATTCAGTCTCAGATGTAGATTTGAAATATCTATAACGCATCTGTCCGGGATTCCACCACAACTAGAAAGGTCACAAATCTCTTGACACAAAAATGATGTGTGATGATTCATTTATACGTGCTCATTCACGGGATTTTTTTTTTTTTTCCTCAATTACTCATCTCTCATCTTATTCAGAGGTTCTCATAGACATACATACAAGGATTCACACAGCCTGCCTATCTTGCACTTTGGATTTGATTGACACTTTAACCTACAGCAGTGTCCACTGACACTCCGAGAACACCAAAGCCAACTTCTTAAACAACAAGAAACATTGAAAACCAGAGCAACCAAAAAACCACAGCCCTATACAAAATACAGCCTCATATGATTTACTGCCAATCCAAAACAACAACAACTGCACAGAGTCTATCCCAGACTCTGTGCTACACAGTACACAACCAGTTAGTATATTAGTATATTGCCAGAACAGTTTAACAGATAATACAGATGACAATTATTATCTTATTACTCTATTATTCAACTCTCATACAGACATACTCACCCCTCACTGGTGATGTGGGTTCTTTTGAACCGTGCTGTTACAGTCTTACCCAAAGGTATGTGGACATCCTTAGAGAGGTTGCAGATGCAGAATCAATGTAAGAATAAATGTTCTCACCTGCTGCAGCCTGGATTCTGCATTTTCAACCTCCCAGGAAGCTCCCACATACGGATTCCAAATAGACTGGTTTCCACGGTCCCCGTCGGGCGCCAAACTGTCGTAGCTGTTTTTATTCTGACCAAGCGTCAGATCTTTCCAGATCACCAGTGAGGCCGGATTTATGAGGTTTCTCGCCCTTCAGTTCACAAGCGCTTGGAGACAAAGTGACACACACACTGGTCGTGGCTAAATCACTTTATCTGACGTAATGAAATATAAGACATGTTTTTATACCATTTACAACAATATGTGACTCTGGAGCTCATTTGGCCCCCACCATCACCTCAGGGTCGTACGTACCTTGTTTACAATATACCCAGAACACGTTGTTGAGAACAAATATGATAACAAGTATAGTTTCCTTGAAGACAGAGACTACTAGTCTACATAAGAATAATTCTAGCAATAATAAGGCAAAAGGCAATTGAAGTCTTAAAGGCATTTAAAGGGATATAAAAGCAAACCATTAACTCTTCTATATCACTTCCTAACAAAAAAAAATTTGGGTTCCAAAATTGTGCTGATTCAAAGTAAACATGTGGGAAATGTTACCTATTAAGTATTTCGTGCGCCATATCTCTGCGTTTTAAGGGCATGAAAATTCAAAGGTGGAAAATTGCGAAATTATCAACATTTTCACCAAATTTCCGTTTTTTTCGCAAATAAACGCAAGGTATAGCAAAGAAATTTTACCACTAACATGAATTACAATATGTCATTTTGTTGAAAGCAACAAAGCCTCATTTAGGTGGGCCATTTTGGCAAAGTAGTAAATGCAATTTTCAAGTTTATCAGTGCTGATTTTATGGTCTGTACTTATAGGCTAATGAATACTGATGGATATGGAGTGATCGATAATACGATTATTATGCCCCAATACAGCAACATGATGTTGTCAGCACATCCCCTGTTTATATAGGGTGATGTACTTCCAATAACAATGATTTATACTATGGTATAAACTATTTAATTACACAGCAAACAAGCACTTTTGCTTTTTCACTGGTTAATTGCTGGCATTTTTACTCAGGCCATTATTATCGCCGGCTTGCTTAAATGTGCTTATGGGTTATAGCCACATATAGTGTATTGATGTGCTTTTGAGAAGTTGTAAAACAAAGAGAAGGTTGCTTTTCATTACCCAGGTGAAAATTACAAAAACAATTATAATTTTCACAGCTAATTTTTTGTTTGAAATTCTAACAAAAATCTAAAACACTTATGGGGTTGAAATTCTTATCACATCCTTGTTTAATTCATTGAGAGTTTTGAATAAGATTAATTCTGGGGAGATTACGCATTCTGTTACTCCAAAGAATCTGCAAATGTGACATGATGCCTGAAAACAATTCCTGAAAATGTGCGTTAGAAAAAGCCAAATGATTTTTCCCATTAAAATTCCACATAAAGATTAGACTATTGCCAGCTGTACCCACAAATATTGACAGGTTCGCTCAACTGTCTATGGCTGGGTTCACATTAGCGTATGTGTGCGCAGCGTATACTTGCATACCCATCCGCATGCATCTTGCGTACATATATTTAACATTGTGTACACAAGGACATGCATCTGCATGCAGAAGCATACACATGCGTCGTTTCACGGTGAGCGGCGAATGGCAAATGCAACATGTTGCATTTTTTGAGGCATCAATTTAGCGCAGACATACGCATGCGGATGAGTGCATCAAAACAACGCATTACTGTCTATGGGAACGCATTGGTACACAAGGACATGCGTACGCATTCGTTTGATATGCATGCATTCTTCACACTAATCATGTCCAGGAAATGATTTCACCACCTGCAAAATCCCTGCTGTATAAAAGGGGGTCTGCACACATGAAGTCCATGACTCTCAAGACTCTTGATGTGAGCACAAGACTCTGGATGTAAGTACAGAAGCTTTGAAAATGTCTGTTTGTCTCTCACTGCATTCTGTACTCTGTAGTAATGTTTTGTTTTATGCTCCTTCTAGACTGTGTACTTTTACTATGTTGCTCTGCCCAGTCTCACGCTCTGCCCAGTTTCACACCCTTCGACACTTTGTGTCTTATGGATTCCTCTTTTTTCCTTGCAGACCGTGCGGTGCTGCTGTCCCCGTGCTGTGCTGCTGTTCCAGTGCTGTGCTGCTGTCCTGGTGCTGTGCTTCTGTGCTGCCTGCTGTGCTGGTGGACTACTGCCTGTAATGTAAGTATCGGCCTTCACATTTTTTTATTTTTTTTGCTTCGGCTACATTGTGTTTGACTTTTAAACAAGTTCAATTTTTCTTATCTGTTCTTTTCTGTAGTGTTTCACTTGACTGCTGCCTACTCTTCAAACATGTCCTCCAGTAAAGAACTGACTGCTTCCCAGGGTGGACATGACACTGAATATGTAATCACAATTGATATACTGATTTGTATGTATAGGCTGGCAATACTACACATGTAGTAAATCATGTATTTTGTTTACAGGAACCTTCCAGTGCCGAAGAGCAGGAACAGTCAAGTGGAAATGAATCTTCTCTGGGTCGTCGGGTTCAAATTCCTGAGGAGGAAAGATGGGGTGTAAATTTTCTTCTCACTATCATACTTGTAATTGTATTTTTTTCAATTTTGTATCTTTAAAACTGTATGACATTATTTTTTTCTTATTTTATTTGATCTATAGGTTCGACAATGTTAGTAAGGTCAACATATCATTGGTTCTGTCCTTCCAATTTGTCTATCCCTTCCCACAGTTCAACTGCTAATGTGTCATCTACTCCCAATGAGTCCACTCCCATCCAGGAGCCAATCCTTCAATTTATTGTCCCTTCCCCTGTAACACCTTCATCATCGAATGTTACCCAATCATCACTATAGTTGAGCAAAACGGGTCGGTCAAATTAAAAAATAGCCGACTTTAGCTAAAGTCGGGTTTCGCCGATCGAAACCCGACCATAGCGTGAGGTCGGCCAAGAGGTCGCCGATCAAAGTCGCGCTTCAAATAATGCTTCCAGTGCCTTTTCTCAGCCAATGAAGGTCGCACACTGTGGGCAACGTGATGACATGGGCAGTGGCCACCACCATCTAAGAGAAGAGCATTGAAGTGATTGGCTGGCTCTGTGTGGCGTCACAGTGGGTATAGAAGGCTGTGACCGCCGACTGCCATCATACTACTGCTGATCTTAGAATAGGGAGAGGTGCTGCTGCTGATTCTGAACAGGGAGAGCGTTAGGCAGGGAAGAAGAAAATAAAAACTGCTTCTGCTGATACTGCTTTTCACTGTACAGTTAGTGTGCAGTGAAAGGGGAGGATTTTTGCTGTGTGCAGCAGCGCTGGTGGTGATTAGGCTGCCTTTTAAGGCTACCTGCTAGCTACATTGCTGTGTGCACACTACTGTTCAAACTGCTTTTTTCAAAGCATTTCAGCTTTTATTACGGTATTTTGTCCTGGTGAGTTACTGAGCGTTTATTTTTTCACACACCATATAGCGATGTACGCTCCTCACACACGACCGTGTACCGGCTGGTGTCACGGACAAATAGAAGCTACCTGTGTGTGACTCTGGAAAAAAAGCCGAGGAGTTTTTCCGTTTTCCAGACCTGCACCGTAGAGAGCTGTCCACTTTTCAAACAGTTTCGTATATCTGCTGTTTGATCACGGTCAAAACTAGACAGAGACAGCGTGTGTCAGTCCCAATACAAATAGACGGAGATTGACAATTTTCCATACAGACACCGTATAGCGGTGTACGCTCCTCACACACTACGGTGTACCAGCTGGTATCACGGACAAATAGAAGCTATCTGGGTGTGACTCAGGAAGAAAAAGCTGAGGAGTTTTTCCGTTTTTCCAGACCTACACCTTAGAGTGCTGTCCGCTTTTCAAACAGTTTCGTATATGTTCTGTTTGATGACGGTCAAAACTAGACAGAGACAGCGTGTGTCAGTCCCTATACAAATAGACGGAGATTGACAATTTTCCATACAGACACTGTATAGAGCTGTCCTATTCTCAAACAGTATTGTATATCTGTCGTTCGCATTACAGTCACATCTATACAGAGTCAGGGTGTGTGTGTGTGACACTCCATAAATACATATATGGAGATTGTTAGTTACACAAAAAACGTATACAGCTGTACACTTCTGATACAGTTCCGTATACCTGCTTGTTGGATTATGGTCCAATAAATACTGCGAAAGCGTCTGTGACTAGCAAAATATATACGTAGATTTAATTTTTTTTATACACTTTACACAGCTGGACGCTCCTCCATACAGTACATCTCTCTGCTGGTATTTTTGGTACATTTTCCCAAACATGAGGAAGTATGGTGGAAGAGTCCGCGGACTTGGGCAGGGGGGCGCAGCTGGCACTGATGGTGGTGGTGCATTGGCTGGTTCTGGCAAAAGCACAATAGCAGCTAAGGTAGGAGGTGTTGAGCCTGCGTCATCATCGGGCCCAAAAAGGCCTTTAAGGTTGCCTTTTCTTGGAGTAGGAAAACTGCTTTTAAAGCTGTAGCATCTGGAACAGGTTTTGGCAGGTTTGGCAGATTTGGCAGGAACAGGTTTCCTCATTGCCGAAACAGCCACCAGCTCTATGGCCTCCTCTTCTGAACGTTCAAAACCTGCAAGAGCGGAGTCGTCAGTGCAGGGTTCTGGTCAGGAAAAACACCTTTCCTTGTGTCCTTCACCCACACCAAAAGTTAAGGATGCAGCAGCCCACACTTCAGATTACTCTATGGAGCTCTTTTCACATACCATGCCTGGGTTATCCAGTCAAATCCAGAATTCCCCAGTCCAAGATGAATCTGACATGGAGTGCACTGATGCACAGCCACTGCTAGATGTTTCTGCTTGTACATTGACCCACAGCACTACATTGCCCTCGCAGTCTATTGAGCCAGAATCTGACCCTAATGAAACTCAGGTGCCCCTTCCCGCATACTATACCACCTTACACGATGACACAGAGAAAGGTAAAGAGGAAGGTGCAGATGACTTTGAAGAGGAGGTGATGGATGACCCAGTTCTTGACCCGGTTTGGCATCCATTGGGGGAGGAGGGTGGCACTGGCAATAATTCAGATAAGGAGAAGGATCCACAGCATGTATTGAAATCACAGCAGCAGTTATCTGCCAGGCCCGTAGCTGTCCAAAAACGTGGAACAAAAACTAAAAGAGTTGCAGGACAGCTTGGCCAGACGGTGAACTTAGCACAGCGTGCAAGACCAGAAAATGTATACCAGAGTAGGAAGAGTGCAGTGTGGCACTTCTTTGTCCAAAATCCTACTGATGAGGCAAAGGTTACCTGTAAGAAGCGCGGAAGGACCTTTAGCCGAGGTAAACAACTCAGAAATTTGAATACCAGTTGCATGCTTAGACATTTAATCAACATGCACTTGCAAGCATGGATGGACTACAAAACCTCAGGTAGCACATGTGCACCTGCTCCGACTGAAGGTAGCCAGCAACGCTCCATCGCTTTCCCCACTGTAAGACCACTGCCACCGTTAAGCATATCACCAGCACTAAATGTGGAGGTATCGTCGCAAGGCCAAAACACTCAGGGAATCACAATGGTTTTGCAACACAACACTGAATCTAGGCCATCACCACCAATACCATCACCAACCCCCTCTCACTCCGTCCGGTCCACCGCTACTTCCTCCATATGCAGCTCTCCAGTCCAGCTCACCCTACCAGACACTCTGAGTAGGACAAGAAAGTACTCATCCTCTCATCCACGTACACTTTGAACGCCTACATTGCCAATCTAATCTCATTAGAGATGATGCCCTACCGTTTGGTTGAAAGCGAAGCTTTCCACGACCTCATGGTCTACGCTTTCCCATGCTATGACCTACCCAGTTGGCACTTCTTTTCTCTAAAAGCCATCCATGCCCTCCACCGGCATGTGAAAGACCTCATTGTCCATGCACTAAAACAGTCAGTGAGTGGAAAGGTGCACCTCACAACAGATGCATGGACCAGTAGGCAAGGCCAGGGCTGCTATGTGTCCATCACTGTGCACTGGCTTAATGTGGTGGATGCAGGCTCCACTGGGGACAGCGGCGGTGGAACAGTGCTGCCTAGCCCACGGTATAGGAAACAGTTGGCTGTAGGTTTTCGACCCTCCTCCTCCTCCTCCATAAGCGAATGCTCGTCCACAGACCGCAGTCGCACGAGCACTCCATCTTGTTATGATTGAGTCACCGAAGAGGAAAAACAAAAACAAGCTAAGCCACAGAAAACCAGAGAGGTTGGTAACTAAGTGGATTGCAGACCCTTGATCCTATACACACAACTAGCAGTAGCCGTGGAGCGTACCTACGATGATCCTAGATGCCTCGTCACAGCCGGAGAACTAAATAATCCTAAAGCAAGAAAAGGGGAAATCTAAACTGCCCCAGAGCAGGCCCCAAAGCAATAGACAGCCCCCAAACATGTATTGTCGGTGAGACAAGATGAAAACACAAATACAGATAGAAAAATAGGCTGAGCAAATGATGGGGCCCACATTAACTAGAAAGGACAGGAAAGATGCTGTCTGCAATCACGCACAAAACCCTGCCAATAAAAATCCAACACTTACTGATAACAAAAACCCTGAAGTCGCTAGACATCAATTCCCTATATCAGCACTCTGGTATGTTCTGAAGACAGAGCAAAAAGAGCTTAATCTGATCAGGGACAAAAAGCGAACTGGCATAAAGAGAGACATAAGAATGGAAATTCAGCACCGCCCCAGCAGGGGCTGGCTGACCACAAAAACTGAGTAAACCAGACCAAATCTCATGTGAAAAAATAGCAGAGCTCACTTAGCTTGAGAAGGCAGGAACAGAACTGGAAACCAGGACCTCCGGGCAGGAAAAAAATCACCAGCACAAAATTAGGGAGTTGGCTGACTTAAATCCAGTCAGAGACTCCTGATGTCCACTCACAGTCCTCCTCCTCAGGTGGCAGGTCTCTGCTGTTTAGATCAGCTTCATTACCTACTGTCACCACTAGAGGGAGCCCAGATGGAGAACTCACGACTCCTCTGTCAACACAGCCAGCTCCACCACCCTCACCAGAAGCCAGAGGTAAACCAGAAAATGAGTTCACAGCACCATCTGCAGCTAGCAGTGTTGCACACGAGGTGTTCCACTATCGAAGCGTCAGCAAGCTGTGTTAAAGATGATGTATTTGGGCGACAACAGACACACCGCGGAGGTACTGGCCAACTACTTGCAGCGACAAACTGAGTCATGACTGGGCAGTTTAAATCTTGAGGCAGGCCAGGTAGTCCGTGATAACGGCCGTAATTTTGTGGCAGCCATAGCCTGTGCAAAACTCACACATATACCTTGTTTGGTTCACACTTTCAACCTGGTGGTGCAGTGCTTCCTTAATTATCCAGAGTTAACATCCCTGCTCCATAAGGTGTGAAGACTTTGCTTGCACATCCGTAGCTCAAACATCCTCTCCACTCATAAGCAGAAGCTGCAGCGATCGCTCCACCTCCCCAAGCACCGCCTAATCCTAGACATTACAACAAGGTGGAACTCCACCCTGCACATGGTTGAGAGGCTGTGCGAACAGAGGCAGGCTGTAATGCATTTGTGGGAGGATACACGGGCAGGCAGTTTGAGGGAAGACATGAAATTGTCGGGTGTGAAGTGGTCAAAGCTGAAAGACCTCTGTAAAGTCCTTCAGTGTTTTGAGGAATGCACACGGCTGGTAAGCGCAGATGATGCCATCATAAGCATGAGCATCCCACTTATGCATCTGCTCATGTAAAGTTTGACGCACATCAAGGATCAGGCGTCTGCAGTGGAGGAGGAGGAGGAGGAGGGAAGCCTTGATGATAGTCAGCCATTGTCTGGTCAGGTAACTGCCCTGGACGAGGAGGAGGAAGAAGAGGAAGAGGAGGAGGATGAGGGGATGGTTATTTTGGGCAGGCGGATGCTTCTCAGGGGGCAAGAGAAAATGTTGGCGATCCAAGGTAAGGTACAGTGTTTGTACGTGACTGTAGGGATGTGGATTTGCCAGAAACTGCTCCTCCACCCATCACTGGCAGTGCATCATTGACACCTGGAACATTGGCCCACATAGAATCATAGAATCGTAGAGTTGGAAGGGACCTCCTGGGCCATCTGGTCCAACCCCCTGCTCAAAGCAGGATTCGCTAAATCATCCCAGTCAGATGTCTGTCCAGCCTCTGCTTGAAGACTTCCATTGAAGGAGAACTCATCACATCTCGTGGCAGCTTGTTCCACTTATTGATCACTCTAACTGTCAAAAAGTTTTTTCTAATATCTAATCTGTGTCTCCTCCCATTCAGTTTCATCCCATTGCTTCTAGTCTTTCCTTGTGCAAATGAGAATAAAGTTGATCCTTCTACAATGTGACAGCCCTTTAGATATTTGTAGACAGCTATTAAGTCTCCTTTCAGTCTTCTCTTTTGCAAACTAAACAATCCCAAATCCTGCAACCTTTCCTCATAAGACAGGGTTTGCAGACCGGTCACCATTCTGGTTGCTCTTTTCTGAACTTGCTCCAGTTTGTTGATGTATTTTTTAAAATGTGGAGCCCAAAACTGGGCACAATATTCCAGATGAGGTCTGACCAAAGAGGAGTAGAGGGAAATAATGACTTCACGTGATCTAGACTGTATGCTTCTGTTAATACATCCTAGAATTGCATTTGCCTTTTTTGCTGCTGCATCACACTGTTGACTCATATTCAGTCTGCGATCTATTAGTATACCCAAGTCTTTTTCACATGTGCTGTTGCTTAGTCCTATTCCTCCCATTCTGTATATGCTTTTTTCATTTTTATTGCCCAGATGTAGTACTTTGCATTTTTCCCTGTTAAAAACAATTCTGTTAGTTGCTGCCCACTTTTCCAATTTATTTATATCTTTTTGAATCCTCTCTCTCTCTTCTCTAGTATTAGCTATCCCTCCTAGCTTTGTGTCATCAGCAAATTTAATCAGTTTACCCTCAATTCCTTCATCTAAATCGTTGATAAAGATGTTGAACAATACAGGGCTCAGGACAGAGCTTCCAACTGGATGTGCAGCCATTTACAACCACTCTTTGGGTCCGATCACTAAGCCAGTTATGAATCCACCTAACAGTTGCCTTGTCCATTCCATACTTAGTCATTTTTTCAATTAAGATTGCATGAGATACTTTGTCAAATGCTTTGCTGAAGTCAAGATATACTATAACTGCAGCATTTCCTTGATCCACCCAATCAGTGATTCCATCATAGAAGGAAATTAAGTTAGTCTGACATGACTTATTAGTTACAAACCCATGCTGACTCTGTTTAATCACTTCATTCTTTTCCAGGTACGGACATACATGTTGTTTAATAATTTGTTCAAAGATCTTTCCTGGTATAGAAGTCAGACTCACCGGCCTATAGTTGCCTGGGTCCACCTTCTTCCCATTTTTGAAGATAGGAACAACATTTGCTCTTCTCCAGTCTTCTAGGACTTCTCCTGTTCTCCAAGAATTTTCAAAGATTATGGAGAGGGGTTCAAAAATTTCTTCAGCTATCTCCTTCAGTACTCTGGGGTGTAATTCATCTGGACCTGGAGACTTGAATTCATTTAGGTTAGTTAAGTGTTTCTTCACTATCTTTCTGTTTATAGATATCCTGGATTCTTCTATTCCCTTAATAGGACAGTGAAGAACAGTTGATGTTACATTTCCTTTCTGAGAGAAAACAGATGCAAAATAGGAATTTAAAAGTTCAGCCTTCTCAACATCCTGTGTTACCATTTCATCATTTTCATCCTGTAAAAATCCTATAGCATCTTTGACTTTTCTTTTACTTTTGACATATCCCCAAAATCCTTTATTATTGCTTTTGACATCTCTTGCAAGCCTCAATTCCTTGTCAGCTTTAGATAATATGATTTGTGCCCTGCAGGTTCTGCAGACAGCATTATATTCTTCTTTAGATATGCCTCCCTCTTTCCATTTTATAAACATTTTTTTCTTGCTTTTTAGCATGTGCTTAAGTTCTGTGTTCATCCATCCCGGCTTCCTTAAATGCTTCCTATTCTTCCCTCTTTTCGGAATTGTTAACAATTGTGCTTTGAGAATTTCATTTTTCAAGATTTCCCATCCTTCCTGGACATTTTTGTCTTTAAGGATATCCAGCCATTGGATCCCTCCAATTCTCTATCTGAATCCCTTAAAATCTGCCTTTCTGAAATCTAACCTTGACGTCTGAGTCTTCACAGGTCTTCCTCCTCTAGTTATCCAAAATTCTAAAATAGCATGGTCGCTACCTCCTAGGGTCCCAGCCACTTTTACCTTTTCAACCATTTCCTCCCTGTTTATAAGGATTAGATCCAAGGTAGCAGTTCCCCTTGTTTTCTCCCCTACCTTTTGGAAGATAAAGTTGTCAGCAAGAGAGGATAAGAATTTCCTTGACCTGTTAGTTTTGCCTGAGAGAGATTCCCAACAATAGTCTGGATAGTTGAAATCTCCCATGACAACTATGTCATATTTTTTGGAGAACTTGGCCATTTGATGCATAAAGAGTTCATCCATATCTTCAGCTTGCACAGGCGGCCTGTAGTAAATGCCTACAATGGTGTCCTTTCCATTCTTCTGTCCTTGTATTCTTACCCAGTTTCCACAGAACTCCCAGTCTCTGAAGCTTGGATCTCTGTGCAGATATACGCATTTCTAACATACAATGCGACACCTCCTCCTCATTTATCAAGTCTGTTTGTTGCAAATAAGTTGTATCCTTCTAGTCTTGTATTCCAATCATGTGTATCGTCCCACCAAGTTTCAGTGATTCCAATAACATCATATTTCTTTTCCTGCGTTAGTAGTTCCAATTCTCCTTGCTTGTTGCCCATGCTTTGTGCATTAGTATAGAAACATTTTAGTTTGTGATTGGTTTCTCTTTCTCCAATATTTTTATTAATTATATTCTTTTGTCTTTGTTCTTCCTTTCCACTTCTAATAGCAGAGTTCTCAATAGCATTTGTCAGGTTTATGGCTTTTTCTGGTCTTTTGCTTCCCTTCCCACGTTGTTCTAGTTTAAAGCTCTCCTTACAAGTGTAGCAAGGCGACTTCCAAATACATGTTTTCCAGTCTTCGTAAGGTGCACCCCATCTCTAGCAAGTAGTCCATCGTAAAGGTACTTCACTCCGTGATCCAGAAATCCAAATCATTGCTGATGGCACCATCGACGTAGCCAGTTGTTCACCTGCAGAATCATATTCCACCTCCTTGTTCCATGGCCATCCACTGGGAGGATGGAAGAGAAGACCACCTGTGCTCCCAGTTCTTTCACTTTCTTGCCTAAGTCTTCAAAGTCATTAAAGTGTGTGATTATGTGTGATTATGCCTTGCGGATCCTAAAAAGGGACCCCAGCATTACCAAAATGATGAGGTATGACGACTACTGGCTGGCCAGCATCCTCGATCCGCGCTACAAAGTCAAATTACACAACATCATGCCACAGGAGAGCCTAGAGAAAATATTGGCTAACAAACAAGAAACTCTGGTAAACCGTTTGTTTGAGGCTTTCCCAGCACACAGCAGCGGTGCTGGTTCTCCCACGAGCCGTAGTGGGCACAATGGAAGAGGTGTTCGTGTTGCACACAGCCGAAGTGACGTTGGAGACAGGGGTTTAATAACCATGTTGTGGAATGATTTCTCAAGTACCACTCACACGACTGCTAATACTGCATCGATTGAAAGTGACAGGAGACAGCAGTTGTCAACTATGGTTACAAACTACTTCTCCTCCCATATCGATGTTCTCCCTCACAGGTCATTCCCCTTTGACTATTGGGCCTCTAAACTGGACGCCTGGCCAGAATTGGCACAATATGCCTTACAGGAGCTCGCTTGCCCTGCTGCTAGTGTGTTATCTGAAAGAGTCTTCAGTGCTGCTGGATCAATCCTGACAGAAAAAAGGACCCGTCTGTCTACCCAAAATGTTGATGATCTAACCTTCATTAAAATGAACCATGCATGGGTTTCAAAGGATTTTGTCCCACCTTCCCCTGATGACACATAGGTTGCCAGAAAACTGCCTCGCTTTTGTCCTCCTCTTCCTCGGACTTGCCCAATTCCGCCCTTTGCAGCAGTTGAATTTCCAGCCAACACATCAACATATGCCATTTTTTAAACCTCCCTAAGTGGGCTGCCCACCCCCCCAATAGCTCGGGTAAACACCTGGCGCAACCGGGCAAGTGCCGTTGCTCTGAACAGGTGGATGGGCCCACAGATGGCCGTCGGCACTGGCACAGGGCCCCTCATAGTACAATACAGTGTCTCTGACGGTGGGGGGCCCACTGTATACTATTGTATGCTTCGACTATCTTTCCTTTTTCTACTTTTTAAATGCTGGTGTAATACATACTGAGCCTGTGAGTGTCTGTGTTTGACTCCGGAAGTATAGACAGAAATTTAACATTACCCCTAGACTGGATACACCTGGTATGTGCTGATACAGTACCTTTGTTCAAAATTTTGTATTGCGGTGTCATCCGTTGTGAGTGAGCATGTGTGGTTTACGCCTTCTATATATACGGTGAATCGGAGATACCAATTTTTACCCTATACTCGATGAAGCTTGTATCTTGTTATACAGTACCTATGTTCGACATTTAGTATTACGGTCAAATCCATACTGAGTAAGTGTCTGAGACTGACTACAGGACTATGTATATGGAGATTTCAATTGTACCCTATAATACATATACTTGCTATCTTGTTATCCAGTACCTTTTTTACAACATTTTTAATTATGGTCAAACCCAGACTGAGTGAGAGTCTGAGGGTGACTCCGGAAATATATCCCGAGATTTCAAATTTGGCCAACACTGTATACAGCTGTACGCTTGTGTTACATTACCCATTTACAGCTTTTCATATTCTTGTGTAATACATACTGGGCCCGAGAGCGTTTGTGTCTGGAGCATCATCCATGAGGCCCATCATATACTGGAGCATTCTAAATGGGGCAGATCAGACACTGGAGCAGCATCTATGGGGCACATGATACACTGGAGCATTAGAAATGGGGCCCATCATATATGGAGCATTGTTAGGGCCCATAAGACACTGGAGCATCATCCATGAGGCCCATCATATACTGGAGCATTCCAAATGGGGCAGATCAGACACTGGAGCAGCATCTATGGGGCACATGATACACTGGAGCATTAGAAATGGGGCCCATTATTTATGGAACATTATTAGGGCCCATAAGACACTGGAGCATCATCCATGAGGCCCATCATATACTGGAGGATTCCGGATTGGGGACATCAGACACTGGAGCAGCATTTACGGGCCCATTATACACTGGAGCATTAGAAATGGAGCCCATTATATGTGGAGCATTATTTGGGCCCATATCACACTGGAGCATCGTCCATGGGGACCATCATATACTGTAGCATTATGTGGAGCTCATCATATACTGTATGGAACATTATATGTGGCCAATTATTCTGTATGGAGAAATATATGGGGTTGATTATTCTGTATGGCGCACAATGTGGTGGCCATAATACTGTATGGAGTAATATACTGTCCTTTTTTTGAGCTATTGTACAATTTAAAATAAATCAGTCATGTCATGTAAGCAGTGAAGTATTTGTCATTGTACTATACCTATATTTCTGTGCCATATCGGAGCATCATGAGTTGTGGTATGAGTTAAAGGGGCGCACTGACACTCTTTGGCCCAGGGCACACGAAAACCTGGAGCCAGCCCTACCTCCCCACAACTTTAGCCAAATAACCCCCAATCTTCAATACGTAACTATTATTATGAAGTAAATTATGGTTGACAAGCTTCAGTAATAAGAATTGATGTTTTTGGCATTGAAATGGGCACTGTAGGTATGTTTTCTTTCCTCCACTCCCTGCCAACTTTGGTTCCCCATTGACTTGCATTGGGTTTCGTGTTTCAGTCGGTCACCGACTTTTCCCTATAGTCAGCCGATTTCGCACAGCCCAACTTTTGAGAAAGTTGGGTTTCATGAAACCCGACTCGACCCTAAAAAAGGCAAAGTCGCTCATCTCTAATCATCACAGCTCCTCACCCCCAAGGTCCACAATATTTCACCGTCATACAGACCAAAATAATCAGATGGATATGGTTGTTGTTACATAAAATGTTTATTTTGTTTGCGCAATCCCTGTGTTTTCTTTGCCTCTTTATGTGAAAACACACACGTGTGTATTGTATTGTTGAGTCAAGTTGCAATATGTGTTTAACTCGAGTTGTTTTATTAGTAGCAAAGTCAGAAAACCGTTAACATTTACTTAAAGTGTATTAAACCATATTGTCCTGCCATTCAATATCCAAAACAAAGTAAGCAGCAAACTTATCCCTCATCTGGGCAACTTCCACTGTACTCCTCAGAGGGTGATCACAGTATTCCTGCAAAGTGCTTGCAACCAGTTCATCAAGTGCTAATTGTTGTTACTCTTTTGCCAGGATGTAGTTGTGCCTGACAATACACGCTTTGAACACATCATCAATTGTCTCAGTTTTAGATTGATTGTTGTTCCCAAAATGTGCCATTTAGAAGCCAGCAAGCCATAGGCACACTCCACAGTTCTTTGTTCCCTTGTAAGTCGGTAGTTGAAAATCCTTTAGGTGTGATTCAAGTCCCGACTTGAGTATGGTTTGCACACATTTGAAGCACTTCATCCCCAACCACAGCAAATGGCAGTGGCGGTGTCATGATCCAGGTTGGATGATGACAGATAAAAGCACATGTAACCTTTTTTTCCTGAAGCTGTGTGCTTTGGTGTGGTTTTTACCCCCGGTGGCCATTGGGATTATTGCACTGTTGTGTCCTTTGTTCTAAGTTTGCCCCCGGTGGTGGTGAGCTTCATTGCACTCTGTTTCTTTAGTTAAGTGCACATGTTATGATGCAGGTGTGATAGCTGGCTCTGCTATAAAAGAGTCACAGGTGTTGCAA
The DNA here is from genome assembly GCF_039654945.1 of Dendrobates tinctorius. NCBI lineage: Eukaryota > Metazoa > Chordata > Amphibia > Anura > Dendrobatidae > Dendrobates > Dendrobates tinctorius. Next base: position 79,093,539 of record NW_027361676.1, read on the forward strand.
TCAGCATTGATGATAGTGTTCATTTCCAACCATCCTTGGTGGAGAAAGGAGCTGGAGAGAGCTCCTTGCAGCACGGTCAGAGCCCTGGTGTGGAAGGAGTCAGAGGGGATTTCCTTGCAGCTCTGACAGAGCTTGGTGGCAGCGTTTCAGGAGGAGAGCTGCATTCTGGTGGTGGACTCTGTTGCCAGGAGCAAGGGCAACAGAGTAAAGCTAAGTGGTGTTTCCCTGTTTGTGCCTTTCCTTTATGTGTGTTTCAGTGCAGTGGTTAGATTAGTCTCTGCACCGGCCAGTTCACTAGAAAGGGGTAGGTGCAGGGCGAGCTAGGGTTTAAAGGTATCCTGAGCGGCGCCCAGTGCGGAACCGGTCTAGGGATCGGTAGGAGTGTAGTGACACTGACTCAGGGGAGTGCAGGAGGTCTCCATGTCCCCGTTCCCTGTCGCAGGGCCCACCATTGTAATTGTTTCCCTGGTGTTTTCCCTTATTATTTAAATTCGCCCTGCTAGAGGCGGTGTATCCGGTTTTATGTGTATTTCTGAAATTCGCCTGCTGGAGGTGGTGTATCCAGCTGCACGTCTTATTATTTAAATTCGCCTTACTGGAGGCGGTGTATCCAGGGTCGCGTGTGTCCTATAAATTCGCCCTGCTGGAGGCGGTGTGTCCAGTCACACGTAACCTTTACAGGCGGCCCTTCAGTGTTCGGAAGAGGTTGTGGAGGTGGAAAATTAAAATTATTAACATACAAACGGTGGCCCATGTCAGAGTTTTTGAAAGTCGGTGAGTCATTTCCTCTTCCAAATTAGCCAACGTCAATGGTGACAAATCGACACTCAGCATCTGCAATCGCCAAGAGAACAATAGCAAAGTATTTTTTGTAATTGAAATACTCGGATTGACTTCCAGCAGGTTTCATAATCCGAATGTGTTTGCCATCCACAGCCCCCAACACAGTTTGGAAAATTACAAATCTCCTTGAATTTTGCAGCATTTTCCAGCTAGAGTTCAGTTGTGGGTTGGGGGAAGAATTCTGCATGCAGAACATCACATAAAGCATGGCAGGTGTCTCCAACAATCCCAGAAAGGGTGGACACTCCAATCTGGAATTGAAAATGTAGAGATCTTAAGGTCTCTCCGGTAGCCAGGAATCTACCGAACAGAAAATAGAAAAAAAATCAGTACATGACTGTCATAACAATAATACAAACGACATGTGTTTATTTTTCAAAATTATGTACATCAGGGTCACCAACAGACATTCCTCAGCAGGAATTGCTCAACGTACTTGTGTGTCCTACCTTGTGAAGGATCCTCAGACACGTTGCAGCAATTCATCGAAGCTCTGTTCCAACATCCTCGTGTATTCGAAAAACTTCTCTGTGTTTTCATGCAGTTCTGTGTACAACGAGTGGTAGGCTCCCCTCACGTTCCAATTCACCAAACAATTTTGCCCCTATCTACATAATGGGAAAAAGTGTGTGCGTATCAAGCCCCGCCCCTCACTATGATGTCATAATGGTTGCCATGGCAATGCTGATGTCATCATAGGTTGCAAGCCCTGCCTCTCATTATGATGTCATAATGGTTGACTATGGGATGGAGGATGTGTGATGGGTATATGGGCACTGGACTATGGGATGGAGGATATGTATGACGGGTATATGGGCACGGGACTATGGGATGGAAGATGTGTGATGGATATATGGGCACTGGACTATGGGATGGAGGATATGTATGACGGGTATATGGGCACTGGACTATGGGATGGCGGATATGTATGATGAGTATATGGGCACGGGACTATGAGATGGAGGATATGTATGATGGGTATGTGGGCATGGGATTATGAGATGAAGCATGTGTGATGGGTATATGGGCACTCGACTATGGGATGGCGAATAGGTATGATGGGTATATGAGCATGGGACTATGGGATGGAGGATGTGTGATGGGTATATAGGCATGGGACTATGGGATGGAGGATGTGTGATGGGTATATGGGCACTCAACTATGGGATGGAGGATATGTATGATGGGTATATGGACATGGGCCTATGGGATCATGGATATGTATGATGGATATATGGGCACAGGACTATGGGATGGAGGATAATTATAATTTGCTATAACTAACCACAGTTAGTTACTATGCCCGGCTTGATAAAAGCTCTGCACGAGCCGAAACATCACCAGACATGTGAGTCAGAAGTAAAACCACATTTTTTACTCTTTGAAAAGCAGTGCTGCCTTCAGTTTTTTCATATGTAAATTTTGGCTTTTGGGATAATTGCTTGGGAGGCCTGTGCACCTGAAAATTTTGGATTTGGCTGTTCCATTTTCTCTTGTTATATCTATCTATCTATCTATCTATCTATATACTGTATATTGTCCTTTTAATATTATTTCCTAATTAAATTTGTTGCTAAAGAAATTACCTCATGCTTTGGAAAAGTCCTAGAAGAATCAACTGCTAATACATGTATTAGCTTATAAGCTTACTTTTAAACAAAATCCAATTTAAAAGCAGATAATTTTAAAAACTGAATATTTAATGTTGATGTTAAATTTGACATTTTTTAACATTGAAACTTATCAAATAAAATGTATAGTCTAGAAAAAGTCCACTATGTCACAATTTCAGAATCACTTGGCTAGCTTAGGGTACGTGTACACGCTGCGGAATGCTCTGCGGATTTGGCCTGCGGATTTTGTAAAATCCGCAGGTAAATCTGCAGGTCAAAAGACCTGCGATTTTACCTGATGATTAGTCTGCGGTTTTGCCCTGCGGTTTATCATCTCTACAATGGATTAGATGGTAAACCGCACCGGAATCCGCAGAAAGAATTGACATGTCAATTCTTTCTGCGGTTTAGAAACCACAGCAAATCCGCACGGAAAAATCTGCACCATCTGCGCTGCGGTTTTTGATATCCATAGGATATTATGGTACTGTACACCGCAGCAGAAACTGCTTCGGATCCGCAGCGGCCAAATCCGCTGCGGATCCACAGCATGTGCACACACCCTAAGGCCTTGCAAAGTTATTACTAGTGTTGAGCGATACCTTCCGATATTGGGAGATATCCGATCGGATTGGATCAGACCGATACCCCAAAAATATCGGATATTGCCGATTCCAATACCGGAAACCAATGCAAGTCAATGGGGCACAAATATCGGAATGAAAATAAACCCTTACTTTCCTTGTAGGTTAATTCTACATGAAGGAAAACAACTAAGAATAATGTAGAATGTATTGGGGGAGGTGGAGGAGACATAAAAGGCATAGAGGTTTAGCCCAATCAAATGGAATAGCAGGAATTAATTTTTTTTATTAAGACGTTCGGAGGTACAAAGATATTGACTATGTTAAGCTTTTTTATATTTTGTCAGATATTTATGTTTCACTACTTCCATGCTCTTCACCTTCTTTTTTACTTCTCACGCACTTTCTCCTTCATCATCCTCAGCAGCAGCATCTTTTTCATCAACTTCTTCTTCACCTTATTCATCTTCTTCTTCACCTTCTTCCTATTATTCTTTTTTTCTACATTCTTCATATTTTTCTTATTCAACTATTATTCTTCTTCATATTCTACTCTTCATCTTCTTCATATTCTTCTTCATCATCATATTCTTATTTGTGACAGGCATTCCTGTAGTTGTTATCTATAAAAGTTTGAAGATTACACCTTCCGTTCTGCCTGTCACAAAAGATTTACAACAGGATTTGTCCGCGTTCAGTTTGGCCTGCAGCAGCAGGTATTTTCCATGGGCATCACGAGGAGGAACGGACTCACCCCCATACACTGCTTAGTCTTCTTCTGCTTATAATTTTGATATCTTTTGCTCTGATTTTCAGTCTTATGCTTAAAGTTCTTCTGCTTTTTTTTCTGCAGCTTCTTGTTCTTCTGCTTCTTGGTCTTCTGTCTCTTGTTCTTCTGTATCTTGTTGGTTGTCTTCTTGTTCTTTGTCCTCTTGGTCATCTTCTTCAGGGTCATATTCTTGGTCTTCTTCAGGGTGGTCTTCAGGGTCGTCGTCTTCGGGGTCGTCGTCTTCTTCGGGGTGGTCTTCAGGGTCGTCGTCTTTAGGCTCGTCATCAGGGAGATCCAGAGTGATTACCAAAAACCATTTCAAAAAACTTGAACTTGGAAATGTAGCAGAAGGTACAAGAGGGCTGAGGAACTGCTGAGAACCAGCTGACGGTACTGGAACCTGGATGTGTAGCCAAAGGTACAAGAGCCAATGGAAATACCGAGGACCAGCTGATGGTACTGGAACCCGGTTACTAAGCAGGAGGTACCTGTGCCAGAAAGCACTACCAAGGACCAGCTGACGTTGGTGGAACTCGGATACCGAGAAGGAGGCACCTAAGCCCAAGGCTCTGCCTGGAACCAGCTGACGTTACAGGAACCCAGGGGGACATATTCAAGATTGACTTCCAAAGAACCAGCTAATGGTACTGGAACTCAGATAGGCAGCAGAAGGTACACATGAAAAAAAAGTTGCAAGGCCGCGCGCAAGCCGGAGTTAGCTGCCATCCATCCGACAACAGCTTCAATTTGTTCGTCCCGCAGCAGTGAGGTACGGCGAGCTCCTACAAAGCTGTGCATAAAGGACTGTTCCCTGGTAAAACTGGGGGATGCTGAGTCACTGGTGCCCGCAGCAGGCACAGAATCCCCATGTCCTCTCCCTGCAGAAACTCCACGCCCACGACCACGTGCCTTACTCCCTTCCTTCTTCATCTTGGTAGACTGATAAAGATAGGCAGAAAAGTACTAAGGGCTTAGTGAGCTTATTACTGAACAGCTGCTAACAGGTATAAGAAACACTAATTTTATAAAGTGTGGACTAGACTTTGATATGAGCTTGGTGAACTTTATTAACTTTTTTTTTCACAAAAAGACACTGGATGTGCCCAAAGATGTAAAACCGATAGTATCACAAACTTTTTGTAGCTATTACAATGCAGGAAAGTAACCTACAATGCAATAGATGAAACTCCAAAAAATAGGCTAATACTAATCTGGCTGGGGCTGCAGGGCACAAGCCAGCAGAAAGGCTACTCTATCTACTCCTATATAGTGTTTTCAAACAATCTAGCTGGATACGGATGGAACCACACTAATAGGAGAAATCAGGAAAATGAGCTGCACTAATGCAAAAAAGGACAATGTATGAGGCAGTGACGCACGCTGAGCGGACTACAACCGGAGGTGGCAGCAGAACACACTACAGCGTGAGCTGCACTCACACACAGAGACCTCACAAACAGCCGTGAACAGTGCTGCAAGGCTGCAGAAAAGCTCCTCTATCTACTCCTATATAGTGTTTTCAAGCAATCTAGCTGGATACGGATGGAACCACACTAATAGGAGAAATCAGTAAAAATGAGCTGCACTAATGCAAAAAAGGACAATGTATGAGGCAGTGACGCACGCTGAGCGGAATACAACCGGAGGTGGCTGCAGAAAACACTACAGCGTGAGCTGCACTCACACACAGAGACCTCGCAGACAGCCGTTAAAAGTGCTGCAAGGCTGCAGAAAAGCTCCTCTATCTACTCCTATATAGTGTTTTCAAGCAATCTAGCTGGATACGGATGGAACCACACTAATAGGAGAAATCAGGAAAAATGAGCTGCACTAATGCAAAAGAGGACAATGTATGAGGCAGTGATGCATGCTGAGCAGACTTCAACCGGAGGTGGCTGCAGAACACACTACAGCATGAGCTGCACTCACACACACAGACCTCGCAGACAGCCATGAACAGCGCTGCAAGGCAAAAGAAAGCTTCTCACACAGCGGTTGCTAAAGTAGCCTGGGTAAAGCACAATAAAGCAAATCGCTAGCTCAAACTGTCCCTCAGTGTCAGAACAGCAGCGTCCTGTCCCTAAGTAAATTCACAGCAGAGTGAACCCAAAATGGCGGCGGCGCCTTTTATAGTGCATCATGACATCATTTCAGCAGCCAATCACAGCCATGCCATTAGTTAACATGCCTAACATGCATAACAGGATGTGCCCACACTTCTTAGGATTCCTCATTGGCTGAATAAAATCAAACTGGCTCATTGCTTTATGGGAACCTACGATTCCGGTATTCGATATTCTAAAAGTATCGGAACTCCGATACCGCGAATATCGGCCGATACCCGATATTGCAGTATCGGAATGCTCAACACTAGTTATTACCACAAAAAAAGCAAGATAAATTTGAAAAATGAGACTGTGTCCTAAAATAGAAAAAAGACCATATCTTTAATAGATTAAATTTATTAACAATAATCTTAATAATAGTACTACTACTACTACTACTACTACTACTACTACTAATAATAATAATAATAATAATAATAATAATACAGTAATAATAATATAAAATTATATTTCATTTTTGATATAACATTCTTTAAAACAAACATGTAAATCAATATTTAGACCATTTCCTCGAGCTCAAACTCTTAGGCTATGTGCCCACGTATGCAGAAAAAAAAACGCACTTCTTCCCAGGAAAAACGTGCATTTTTTTGTGTCTTTTTCCGTGTTTTTGCACGTTTTTCACGTTTTTCCTGCTATTTTTGCGTGCGAAATTCAAGCACTTTCCAAGCGATTTGAAGCATCATTTGGAATGTGATTGACAGGTTGGTCACACTCGTCAAACATAGTGTTTGACGAGTGTGACCAACTTTTTACTATTGTGGCTGCCTATGCGGCATCAGTAGTAAAAGATCTAATGTTAAAAATAATAATAATAAAAAAAATTGGGTTATATTCACCTTCCGGCATCTCGCGCAGCCTTCCTGGGCCTCAGCGATGCTCCCTTTCCCAGTAATGCCTTGCGAGACCTTTGATGACGTCGCGGTCTCGCGATGGTGTAGCGGTCTCGCGAGGAATAGGGACCGCTACATTATCGCGAGACCTCGACGTCATCAAAGGTCTCGCAAGGCATTACTGGGAACGGAAGCATCGCTGAGGCCCGGAAAGGCTGCGCGGGACGCCGGAAGGTGAATATAACCCGATTTTTTATTTTTTAGTCTTTTTTTTACAGGGATATGGTACCCAGAGCCCAGAGGACAGTCTCCTCTCCTCCACACAGTTTGTACCATCCGCACATGAGCAGCTCACTTTGTGCATGGTGGGCATAGCTACATGCGGGAAGTAAGCGGATCTCATGCATTCCTACCGGTGCAGAATCGCAGCAATTCTTTTCGGAATTGCGGTGATTCCACAAAAAGAATGAGCATGCTGCGTTTTTTTCCGCAATGCGATTCCGCCGCGGAAAAAATTGCAGCATTAGCACAGCATGTGCGGAATGTCATACGAATGCATGGAGTGCTTTCTGTATGTGTTTTTTAAGCGTTTTTGTGGTGAAAATCATGGCAAAACGCTTAAAAATCGCAACATGTGCACACAGCCTAAAGGTATATGTCAGCCACTGCACACAAATGGAAAATAAACCATGACTAATTTAAAATGGATTTAAAATCTACTAGCTAAGCATTATTGTGTTCATACAAGGGAAAAGTCATTTTCAGACAAATAATACCATAAAGATAGAAATCCTCTGACACCTTCAGCGCTGGTTTTGTTACATAAAAAAGAGCAAAGGAGAGCTAGTTTACAGCCTTCGGACCCACAAGATTAAAAGATTTGGCCAATTCAAGAATATAACTTCCTAGAAAACCTGGGATGAAACTGAACAATTATGTATCTTTAGCTGTGAATTCAATTTTATATTTTTAACACCACTTAATCCTGTTAATATTTTAAGAGCATGGAGTTGTCTAGTACTGTGTAACATTTAGAAATTAAAACCAGAGAAAATTAGAGAACCATAGGATATAAACATGAATTGTATCTTACAGTTATTAGGTTCTTTAGAAGGACATAGATCTGGGGATTTATTCTGACAGAATATAGGCTGAACTGGATGGACAAATGTCTTTTTTCGGCCTTGCTAACTATGTTACTATGAATATTTTTATTTCTTTTTAAAGAGAAGTGCCAGAAAGCATCATTTTTGTATCTGTTTAACCATGTCTAATGTATCCTCATAAGTGATAAAAGCTATAAATAATAAAGCGATAAAGGCATAAGCAATATAAGCTGTAACAATAAAGGTCATAGTCTCAAACAGTTGAAAAACAATTATTTAAAATCTACAATGCACAATTATACTTACAGGGGTTGTCCAGTATTTTGATTTTGAAGACTTTTTGAAGAATAGGTCAACACTATAAGACCGAAAGGAGTCCACCATCTTCCTATCAATCAACTGTTACCAGTTCTAAGAGTATTTGGATGTAAACATAATATACAGAGCTAAATCAACATGGTGCAAATCATGCTTAAATGGCTTGTATACTTCTTTGATATTGCTGACCTATCTATAGGATAGGTTATCAATATCAAATTGGTAGGGGTATGACTCCCGGGACCCCAACCAGATGTAAATAATGTATAGTGATGGGACAGCATGGCTCCATAAACTTTTAAGTGACTGGTTACTGGAACTCAATTCCAAAATAAAAAAGCACTCCCATTAAAAATGTTACCCTCCTAATATATTGTAATTATAATATACTGCATTGTATACTTGTGATTGCTCTTTTGCCTTTCTACCCAGCTAATTCTTCTGTTTTCCATTAGAAAATCACATGATTAAATACTGAGTAGCTGACTCCAACTAAACTCTATGTAGAAACAGGAGGTACATTTTACCTGTATGAGTCATAAATTACACCAAATGTCACTGTCAGGAGGGAGGAGGAAGCAGATGGGTAAGGAGGTGAAGAGGGGGATGATTTTTTCAGTGATAAGAGACTTCCTGTTTCTACATAGAGCAGAGAAAATAGAAAAATTATCTAGGTAGAAAGGCAAAATGAGCAATTGTAAGTACTCATGCTTTACAATATGATAATTGCAATATATTAAGAGGATATGAACTTTAGTGGGAGAGCTTCTTTAAGTGAATTGCAGCTATGTTGCAGTATCTGTAAGCAGCCAATAAGCAGATATACAATGGCTGTGTTATTTAAATTCCATCACCTTTGGAGCTGGAAATAGCTTTGCATAATGGAATATTGGATTAAGCAGAAGAAGAAGCTTGTCAGCTCATTGCATATTTGCAGGAATGTGATATCATAAGATGACTGCTTGAACAGACAAACAGAATAGAATCCTAACACAGATGTGTGCATATAACTTAAAAAACTAGATGTCTATGCAAAACTTATAAAGCAGGAGCTAAACATAGCAAGGCCCCGGCCTATGGTAGATAAATAGAAACTATATGGAGAACAAGTTTAGCGAACCAGGGATAAAGGATTCCCCTTCCTATGAGTTTAGAAGGATATTGTCAATTTTAGTGGATTAAAGTCACATCAGTATTTTATATGGTACTAAATTTACAATAGCAGAAGCAACACATAAAATGACAATGGATCAGCGAATTTTCCCAAATTCAAATTTGCAAACTTGCTCAAAGTTATTCAGCTTTGATTTGCATGGAATAAATTTGATGCAAATTGAATATTCTCCATCTCCCAGAGTATAAAATATGAAAAAATGTAATAATCACTTTGCCACTCACAAGTCCTGCCAGTGCAGAACTCTCAACCGATCTTCCTGAAGCTCCAGGAATTATCAGGGAAAATGCAACGAACTACATCTGGGCAATAAAAATGAAAAAAACATATACAGAATGGGAGGAAGAGGGCTAAGCAACAGCACATGTGAAAAAGACTTGGGTATACTAGTAGATCATAAACTAAACATGAGTCAACAGTGTGATTCAGCAGAAAAAAGGTAAATACAATTCTAGGATGTATTAACAGAAGCATACAGTCTAGATCACATGTAGTCATTTTGCCCCTTTACTCCTCTTTGGTTATGCCTCATCTGGAATACTGTGTCCAGTTTTGGGTAGCATATTTTAAAAAAGACATCAATAAACTGGAGCACTTTTTGGAAGTGATATGGACAGTCACTCTGCTAGTTTTGGCACCCAGCCATTGCGGGGCCTTCTCTTTTTCTTTATGGACAAATATATTTAAACCCCCTTATATCTATTTGTATAACTCCCCTGATGAATCCCCGTTATTGGTGAGGAAACGCGTAGGGAGCAAATACCCCTTCTGATGACTGGGGGTGACACTATAGGGTCCATTTGGGGCCTGTCCTTGTAAGGGCAGGAGTAATACCTGGGCACGACAGGGAGGATAGGGAAAGTCTTAGTTACTCATCGGTTAACGGTATTTTTCGGAGTCCATGACAGCACCACCTGAGAGAGGGGATCCGCCCTTCAGGAACAGGAAACCTACAGATACAAAAAGGGCGGCACCTCTCCCACGCATCAGTTGGATTACAGAGCACAGAGGACCACAATGGTTAATAGCATAACTTATATACAATACTATACACGACTATTTAAATTACCCGTGTACGTATAAGAGGAAGGAGTGCACACCCAAAATAGACTAAAAAGGAGGGAATATACGGGTGCTGTCATGGACTCCGAAAAATACCGTTAACCGGTGAGTAACTAAGACTTTATCGGTCGTCCATGACAGCACCACCTGAGAGAATTACAGAGAGTAATAACTATTTAGGGAGGGACTACAGCCTGCAGCACCCTTATACCAAAAGAGAGGTCTGTGGAAGCACCCAGGTCTAGCCTATAATGACTATAAAAGGTGCTCGGAGTGGACCAAGTAGCCACCTTACATATCTGGTCGATGGAGACATCTGATCTCTCAGCTCACGAGGTCGCCATGGCTCTGGTGGAATGCGCCCTCAGCTTCCCAGGTGGCGACCTGCCTTTTGAAGTGTATGCTACAGAAATTGCTTCTCTAATCCACCTGGCTAGTGTATTTTTTGACACTCTACAACCTTTCCTAGGGCCTTGGTGGGAAATAAATAGGGCATTATCTTTCTTCCAAGGATCGGTAGCTGCCAGATATTCTATGAGGCATTTCCTAACATCCAGGGTATGTAGTTTTTCTTCCTTCTCATTAGCTGGATTAGGGAGGAAGGATGGAAGGACTATTTCCTGAGTCCTATGAAAGTTAGAAACCACTTTAGGTAAGTACGCCGGATCAGGTCTGAGTATTACCCGTCCTACCTGTATATAAGGAGGACGCCTAAATAATGCCTGGATGTCGCTTACTCTGCGAGCTGAGGTTAGAGCTACCAGGAAGGCTACTTTGAGGGACAGATTTTTAATGGAAGCTGATGAAATAGGTTCGAATGGAGCTTCCGTCATGGCCGTAAGGACTAGATTCAAGTCCCATGGCATGAATCTATCCTTCACTACTGGCCTGGACCTACCTGCTGCCTTAATGAACCTACTGATCCAGTAATTACCTGCGATGTTGCAGCTAAAGAGAGCCCCCAAAGCTGATACTTGTACTTTAAGAGTACTAGTGGAAAGTCCCATATCCAGACCTTTCTGAAGAAACTCTAAGATCTGATTTATTGGAGTTGAACCCCCAGCAACTATTTCAGAGCGCTGCAGGAACTTCTTCCAAATTCTAGCATAGATCTTGGTAGTAATGGCCTTCCTATCCTTAAGTAGGGTGTTAATCAAGTCTGGGGAGAAGTCTTTTTCTTTTAAGAGTGCCCGCTCAAACTCCACGCCGTCAGATGTAGGCCAGCCACCTGAGGGTGGAAGACTGGGCCGTGGGATAGGAGATCCGGGATGTCCGGAAGAACCCAAGGATCGGACACCGACATGGTCCTGAGGCATGAGAACCATGCCCTCCTGGGCAAAAATGGAGCAATGACTATGACCCTTGCTCTGTCTCTCTTGATTTTTCTCAACACCAAGGGTAGTAGCGATAGGGGAGGGAAGGCGTATGCTAGCCTGAAGTCCCGCTTTATCAGAAAGGCATCTACCGCCAGGGGGTTCTCTCTGGGATTTTGGGAGCAGAATAGTCTTAATTTCCTTGGTGGCGAAGAGATCTACCTCTGGCTGTCTCCATTTTTGTATAATCAGGTCGAAGATCGAATTGTTTAGGGACCATTCTCCTTGTTTTAGTAGGTTGCGGCATTTATGTCAACAGGACAAGGGATTCCCAGCCAGTCTCCCATGCCGGTACTGGCCCGGCCTCAAGCTGCTTAACGGCTGCGCTCTGACGAGGGCATGCACATTCAGCTTAGAATGGCTGTTCTGCTAGTTGGGACAACCGTTCTGTGACATTCCTCAGGGGTTTGGAACGAGTCCCACCTTGGTGGTTGACATAAGCCACTGTGACCTGATTGTCGGAGAACACTCGCACATGATGGCCCTACAGATACATAAGTAACTTCTTAGCTGCCTGCTCTACTGCTGTCAGTTCTTTTCAAATTAGATGACATTTTTATCTGGTGATGGTCCCATAGGCCCTGGACTAGGACTTCACCCATATGAGCCCCCCAACCGGAAGGGCTAGCATCTGTAGTGACTATGGGGGATATGTCACACTCCCAGGGAACCCCTCTGGACAAATTATCCTTTTCTAGCCACCACTCTAGGGACTCCCTTGTGCTTCGGGACAAGGTTAGCTGGCCCTCCAAGTAACCTCCAAGGATTTTTTGATGCAGTAAGACCTCCCCTGTAGTGTTCTTAAATGAAACTGGGCCCACTGGACCACCGGATACAGGAGGAAAGGGAACCCAGAAGGGACATGGCTTTCCTGAGGGACATGGTGGGGTTATTGGCAGCGTTTAGGATCTGATAGTGTAGGCGAACAAGCTTCTCCGGAGGCAGCCTGTTTCTCAGAATCTAGAATCAGGCCTAAAAATTGCTGAATTCTCATCGGCTGTAACCGAGATTTTTTGATATTAAGCAGCCAACCTAACCGCTCTAGGGCCGACATTGCCCTCTGTAGCTGTTCCTTACAATGTTTGCCGTTTTCCCTATAATCAGGAAGTCATCTAAGTAGGGGACTACTAGAATGTTAGATTCACGTAGATGGGCCATAACTTCCTTCCACCACTTTAGTAAACACCCGGGGAGTGACTGCCACCCCAAAGGGGAGGGCCGCATATTGGAAATGTTCAACTGACCCATTTAACTGAACCGCTACTCTGAGGAAGCGCTGATGGGCTGTATGAATGGGTATATGGTAGTATGCATCTTTTAAATCTAACACCACCATAAAGCAGTTTTGAAACAACAACTTTATTGTTGAATTGATTGTTTCCATTTTGAACGGCCGTTTAACCAAGAAATCGTTTGAGGGACTTGAGATTAATTATAGTCCTAAAGGAGCCGTCTGGCTTGCGGACCAGGAACAGAGGGGAGTAGAAACCTTTCCCCCTTTCTCCCTCTGGAACCATAGTCAGGACTTTCTTGTGGCAAAGCTCATGAACCTCGGCCTCCAGGGCAGCTTGTTCTGATGTGGAAGACCTGAGAGGGGTGACCTTAAATCGATCTAGGGGAACCCGGGTGAACTCTAGTCATAAACCCGCAGCTATCACCCCCAGTATCCAGTTGCTGCTAGAGATCAGCGACCAGGCTGGGTAGAAGGCAGCTAGTCTCCCCCCACAGCATCTAGTCATTGGGGCGGTTTTTTAGTGTCACGTGATGGACATTCCTGGCGCCCCCCTCCTCCGAACATAAAACCTGTACCTCTCCTTCTTTTGTCGTCCCATCTGCCCTGATCTCTGGACAGCCTTCTATGGAAAAATCCTTTCCTGGTGAAGGGGCGTCTATAAGAAGGATTCGGGAGGCTGGGGAACTTTTTATCGTTCCCGGCTTTCTCTAAAAGTTCGTCCAGGACGTGGCCAAACAGATATTCCCCTCATATGGAATGGAGCAGAGTCGTGACCTGGCCTGGATATCTCCTGGCCAGCATTTTAACCAGAGGGCCCTTCGAGCTGCATTTGATAACCCAGCTGATCTAGCCGCCATCCTTGCCGAGTCTGCTGAGGCATCAGCCAAGAAAGCCGCAGCACTCTGGATGATCGGTAGAGTTTTCCGACTGGATGCTCTTGGGGCTCCGTCCTTCAGATGGGAATCTAGTTGATCTAGCCAGACCATCACGGGTCTGGCTATACAAGTGGCAGCTATCGCTGGTCTTAGGGCGCCTGCTGACATCTCCCATGTTCCCTTTAGAAAGGAATCCGCTTTTTTATCCAGCGGGTCTTTTAAGGAGGCCATATCATCGAACGGTATGGAGGACTTTTTGGAGGCTTTGGCTACTGCCGCGTCCAGCTTAGGGGCCTTATCCCATCTGTTTACCACTGGGTCATCAAATGGGTACCTCCGTTTGAAGGCAGGTGGTAAGGAGCCCCTTTTTTCGGGTCTCTTCCATTCCCTTTCTATCAGGCTCTGGACCTTATCATTTAATGGAAAAGCTGTGTGTTTCCTGGGATCTAGACCTCCGAACATTACCTGTGCCGAAAGCTCTGGCTTTGAGTCTGCTACTGCCATGGTGGACCTTATTGCTTTAACTAGCTTGTCCATCTGGTCTAATGGGAAGCAGAATCGGCTTGAGTCTTCATCCGAAGAGGATGAAGTGGAGGCCGGGGAATCCGAGGAGTAATTGTTCCTAGGGGCAGCTGAGGACTCCGACCCTGAGAAACTAAATTCTCTCCCCCTAGAAGAGTCCCTTTTAGATAGGGCTTTCATCTCTGTCCCTGTAAGGATGGGGGAGAGTGCAAGGGCCTGTCAGTCTATGCCTGGGCCCCCGTCCCCTTCCAACCCCTACCGTCTGTCGCACACATGGCTGACATAGTCTTTTGGGGTGGCCGTCTGGTAAGAGGCAACTACAGAGCGCACATTCCCTGTGCTTCTGTTTTACCGTAGCTTTCCTCCCCTGCGAAACCAGCATAAGGGAACACTGCATCAGGGTACATTCACGGAGATCTCTTACCCATGCAGATGAGGCAGGTACCGGATCACGGAGGGAGGCAGGGGGAATCCTTTAGACTGGAGGAACTTCTGCGGCTCTGCTCACTCGTCCGCTTCCACACGTATGAGGCTTCACCGAGGCCTCCTTCTGTGGGTGCTCCTGCACGTCCTGCTGCTCTATGGCTCTATGGGGGTTCTGTCATCCATCGCTGGGCCTTCAGAAGCACCCCGGCAGCATCACCTCCTGCCCTTTAAGGCCTCCCAGTATCCGGTCAGCAGGGCACTGGTGCGGCACCTCCCCCAGGAACCCTCCCGCGACCTTCCCCCGCATGAACCGTCCCCCCCCACCGCCTCGGGTACAGCGCGTCCCCCCGGATCGCCGCGCACACGCGACGCACACTAGGAAGGCGGCCGGCACCCGACTTCCGGTTTTGGCATTCCCGGCCCCGCCCCTTCCACCGCATCACTTCTGCCGCGCGTCAGAGGCCGCGGGAGCGCGCGGAAAGGAGCCGGCACGGCGCCCCCGGCTCCGGTATGCCCACCGCCCCCATGCGCGCCAGCCTGCGCTTGGCGACCGGACGCAACCGCCGACCCGGCCCGAGGGGGTTTGAGACCGGACCCCGGGGGAAAACGCATCAGGAGGGGCCTGCATACATACCTGGTGCCCGCATTCTGGAGACGGCTGTCCACCGGACCCTTTGCTCCGCCTGCTCTAACCACTGCCGTGGCGACCTACCCGGCCCCACCGTGGCGCTTCCAGGTACCCCGAGCTTGACCGAGGTAGGAGATCCCCCCGCTACCTGAGTCGGTCAGCCGGCCTGGGAATCCCTCGACGACTCCATGATGGACGATCTGAAGGAAGTCCCGTCCTCTAGGAACAGGAAACCAACTGATGCGTGGGAGAGGTGCCGCCATTTTTGTATCTGTAGGTTTCCTGTTCCTGAAGGGCGGATCCCCTCTCTCAGGTGGTGCTGTCATGGACGACCGATAAAAATGCACACCTGTAACCCTTTAACCTCCTTTTCCACACGCTGTCTTGTGCTGCTATATGGACCCGAATACCTGGCAGGGGACCTCTGAAAAATACGCCGGGGCGTCTATGTCCATGAGTAATGGTGAGACCGAACCATTTTTTAAGTGTGCACTGATACGCACGAGCACTATTATGTCTGTTTATGTGTTGTTTATATGATGTCTCAGGTTTTAATGAATTATTAAAGGTTATGTTTTATTTTTAATGGTAATCCTCCAAGCTACTGACCTTTAACCCCTGAGGGTTGTACATGTGGTATTAAGCATTCTTTGCCACAGCTGATCTTGTTGAACATGTGGCTGGCCAGATGAGTAGAAAAGTGAGTATCACATTTTTACCTATTATCCGGCCCTTTAAAGATTATCAAAGTGGTGGCCAACTACAATTTTGTTGAATTCTCAGTAAGCAGATCACAAAAAAATGTGTATTAAGGATGATCTTTTTATAGCATTTTGTCACAGTTTCACCCCTCAGTGTTTCTGGGATACAGTTATTGACAGCTCAGCCATCCAATCTGGTACAGGAGCATGCTGAGCTTTCAGTGTGTTGACTGACAGCTCAACTATCCAATCTGAGACTGGGAGGTGTCGGCTGTCTCCAAGTGTTCATTATCCTAGTGATTGCCATGCTACTTAACTGAGCTGTTTCTCCCAGACCTTTGCCAGATGTACCTAAGTGTGGTTTGTTTCCTCTGTGCCTTGCGTTCTGAATGTTGATTTTTTGTTGCTTGACCTTGGACTTTGTTCTGACGATCCCTCTGTTTAAGCCCTTCTGCCCTAATCCACTATCCTCCTGGTGTTCTGACCTCGGAACGTTGCCTGACTACGTTTTTGTCTCTTTTGTCTGCTTATGACTTAACCCTCCTGGTTTCTGCCCTAGGACCTTTAACTATCCTGACTCATTGCTTGCCCGTGAGAAGTGACTAGCGTCACACTTTGAGGTGAATTTGTGCCATCTTAAATCGATTTGCTCATTTCTAATGATAATACATGTAGATAGCAAAAATTGGGTGACAGATTCCCATTAAAGCAGTATCATCCTTGCTTAAACATTATACAGCTGTTCAGCTATAACTGCAAAAAAGGTCCCCCAGTGCCAAAGCTATGTCCCCAGATTTAATCAGTTGTAAAGCTATGCAGCATGGCTCTGGAAAGTCTACAGTGGAATGAATAAAAGTGAATCTGCAGAACTCTGCAATGACTACTGTACAGTTGATGGAGCTGTGATGTTCCACTTTGCAACTGACCTGATCTGGCGACCACCAGCACTGGGAACAACGGTGTTGCACTGCACTAATCTGATATTGATGAGCTATCCCAAAGATAGGCCATCACTACAAAAGCATTGAAAAAAATCCCCTTTACAATATTCGCCTAATAAAAGTTATTAACACGAAATTCAGAGAAACTCTCAGATTGGAAGTTATATTAAACATTACTAGCTTAGTGTGCTGCCTGCAGTTTTTCATTTTGCTGATTTTTTTTTGCAGGGCATAATATATAAATGCATACAAGCAGCATGAAAACACTATTAGTTATGACATTGTCCAAAAAAATTAGGTATAGACATTTTATGCAAATTTTACAGGTGTGAATCATAGATAAGAACCACTTTGTTGTAGAGCAATCCTCTACTAATGGTTCAAGAAGTAGCATGAGCAATCTTAGGGAATTTTAATCAGCCTGCTGTAAATGATATTAATTTTATCTTGTGTACATTGTGTATATGTTTCGTTAGGTACCAGTCTGTGTACTGTACCTCATTGTTGGTTTAAAAAATATTGTTATGTGCTCCATTACTTAGAAAATAAATTCATATTTACCTGAAGCAATTTATATTCATTCTTAAAAGCCTAGAGGCAATTTTATTATTCATTACAACTAAGTATGGCGAAAAGCTTTAGGGAGCATGAATAATGCCTTTCTACTTATAAAAATTCATGGACAGTTTTTCAAAGTTTAAAACAATTCTCTCAAAATATCAAAATTCAATCAATGATTCAGTAATCACCATAGACACATTTATAATAAATTGTGAACATATATTACACTTGAAGATTCAAAATAGAGGCTAAAATTCCTGCATAGATGTTTTCTAACAGAACACTACTTGTGCAATTCCACAAATCCTTTATGCCCGTATGAGCATAATGGAAAATCCAATATAGGAAGCAAAGATAGCACAATTGTGACACTCACAAAGGATGATTTTCAAGCTGTCAATGCAAGACACATGCAAAGAAATAGGTAACGAAGAGGAAGATGCGAGCATTATACAGAGCCTTGAGTTAGACCGGGGTCACGTGGCCATTGTTTCTCCCTTGCTAGAGAATTGGGCTAATTATGCTCGGCTGAAGCTCTTTCAGTGTCATATTACTGTGATCTATCACATGACAGAATCTCAGTTTAAATGCAAAGATGATGAAGAACTTAATTTCTCCATGTTCTGGGTCCGCGGATGTTGGCGTGCATTTGCGTGACATCCGAGAGCAGTCCGACCTTTCACACGCACCCATTGAATTGTATGAGTGTTCATGATCCAAACAAATGCACCCACAACATGCTGTGATTGTTCTCTCATGCCAAGTCAACATGAGAAAATAATCGCAGATCTGCACAGCCCCTTAGTATAACATTTCGCCATGTTATAAGCCAGTGTAAACGAGTTCTAATAGAATAGATCACCAGGTATTTTTAAAAAGTGTTTGTAAAATACACCAAATGTACCCAAGTTGCGCTACAGCTAAAGCTGTCTTTTAGAAAAGTATCCAAAATAATAGATTGTCTAAGCATAGACTGAACAGTCTTAAAAATGCCCCAGATTTAGCATTCAGCATGAGCAGCATTGATAAAGGTGCTGCATTTTCAGGATGTATGCACACAGAATATTTTTAGTTTTT
This sequence comes from Dendrobates tinctorius, assembly GCF_039654945.1. Lineage (NCBI taxonomy): Eukaryota > Metazoa > Chordata > Amphibia > Anura > Dendrobatidae > Dendrobates > Dendrobates tinctorius. The sequence goes on from NW_027361676.1 coordinate 79,112,305, forward strand.
ATTTTAGCAGGTCCGTTTATAAAAAAAACCCTGAAAAATCACTTGAAAAGCATGCAAAAAATTATCTTCCTATTCTTTTTCATTAAAAATACACTTTGTTGTTTAAGTGTTCAGTGTCTTGAGAGTTATTTTCTGCTGCAGATTTTGTAAAACGCTTTCATGAAATGGCTTCTGATGGAAACTTTTCCAAATTAAGCATTGTCCTATCGGAAGGTTGCCAACAAAAATATGCTTCCTGAAAAAATAAATCTTCCAAAATACTTCAAAAACTCTTCAAAACTGCTTCAGAAAACTAAAAATATCTCTGTTATAAACATAGTTTGATAGACACAGGGGACTGAGCAGCATGGGAGACTAGTTGGACAAGCGGATCCCCAACCCCTTTCTGACATGTAATATACTATCCCATCCACGGTACCCGGGCCCGTATTAACAGGGACGGGATAGTACGTGACTGCGATCAGGGGGAACGCCGCTGATCGTGGCCGGGTGGCAGCTGATTATGACAGCTGACACCTGGCACTATGTGCCAGGGGTGGTCATGGACCGTCCCCAGCACATTAACCCCTGGGACACTGTGATCTGCAGGTCCCCAGATCTTAGATGGCCGCGGGGGCCTTCGGGGTCCTGCAGGGAGGCGGCTTTCACAGTGCCTGCTGAGAGCAGGTGCTGAGAAAGCCTCCTCAGTGCCTGTCAGATCGCTGATCTGACACAGTTCACTGCAAAGTGTCAGATCAGAGATCTGACACTTTATTATACTGTACTGTCCCTCACTGGGACAATATAATAAAGTAAAAAAAAAGTGTAAAAATAATTATTAAAAATTTCCCAAATAAATAAATAAATAAAAAAAAATATTCCCTAATTCTGTCTTTTGTAAATAAAAAAACAATAAAAGTAAACACATTTAGTATCACCATGTCCATAATGACCCGCCCTATAAAACTGTCCCACTAGTTAACCTCTTTAGTGAACCCCTTAATGAAAATAAAAAACAAAGCAAAAGACAATGCTTTATCACCACACCGCCAAACAAAAAGTTCAATAACGCGCGATCTAAAAGACGTATATAAACAACCATGGTACAGCTGAAAACGTCATCTTGTCCCGCAAAAAAGGAGCCACAATACAGCATCATCAGCGAAAAAATGAAAAAGTTATCGCTCGTAGAATAAAGAGATGCAAAATAATTATTTTTTAATAAAAAAATGACATAAATGAGGTATAGCTGTAATCGTACTGACCAGAAGAATAAAAAGGCTTTATCAAATTTACCACATGAGGAATGGTGTAAAAGCACCCCCCAAAAAGAAATTCATGAAATGCTGGATTTCGTTCATTCTGTGTCCCAAAAATTGGAACAAAAAGCGATAGAAAAAGTCACATGCCTGAAAATGTGGGTAAAATTAAGGAAAAATTATAGCTCTCAAAGTGTGGTGAAGCAAAAACTATTTTTACAACAAAAAGCGTCTTTAAGCATGTGACAGCTGCCAAACATAAAAACCCGCCATAAATAGTAAATCAAACCCCCCTTTATCACCCCCTTAGTTAGGGAAAAATAATACAATTAAAAAACTGTATTTACTTCCATTTTCCCATTAGGGTTAGGGCTAGGGTTTGGGTTAGAGCTAGGGTAAGGGCTAGGGTTAGGGCTGAGATTAGGGTTAGGGGTGTGTTGGGGTTAGGGATGGAGTTAGAATTGGGGGCTTTCCACTGTTTAGGCACATCAGGGGCTCTCCAAGTGCAGCATGGCATCTGTTCTCAATTCCAGCCAATTCTGCATTGAAAAAGTCAAACGGTGGTCCTTCCCTTCCAAGCTCTGCGATGCGCCCAAAGAGTGGTGTACCCCCACATATGGGGTATCAGCGTACTCAGAACAAATTGCACAATAACTTTTGGGGTCCAATTTCTCCTGTTACCCTTGGGAAAATAAAAAAATTGGGGGCAAAAGTATCATTTTTGTGAGAAAAAATATGATTTTTTTATTTTTATGGCTCTACGTTATAAACTACTGTGAAGTACTTGGCTCTCCAAACATGACATGACACCTGTAGACTATTCCATCAAAGTCTGCATTTCAAAATGTCATTACTTCCCTTCCAAGCCCCAACGTGTGCCCATACATTAGTTTTCTCCCACATATGAGATATCAGCGTACTCAGGACAAATTGGACAACTTTTGGGGTCAAATTTCTCCTGTTACCCATAGGAAAATAAAAAAAAATTGGGGACTAAAAAATCATGTTTGTGGAAAAAATATGATTTTTTTATTTTCACGCCCGGGCGTTATAAACTTCTGTGAAGCACTTGGGGGTTCAAAGTGCTCACCACACATCTAGATAAGTTCCTTGGGGGGTCTAGTTTCCAAAATGAGGTCACTTGTTGGGGGTTTCCACAGTTTAGGCACATCAGGGGTTCTTCAAACGCGACATGGCACCCGATCTCAATTCCAGCCAATTTTGTGTCAAACAGCGCTCCTTCCCTTCTGAGCTTTGTCATGTGCACAAATATGAGGTATCAGCGTACTCAGGACAAATTGCACAATAACTTTTGGGGTCCTTTTTCCCTTGGGAATATAAAAATTGGGGGTGAAAAGATAATTTTTGTGGAAAAAATATGATTTCTTTACGTTTATGGCTGTAGATTATAAACTTCTGAGAAGCCTTTGGGGGTTCAAAGTTCTCACCACACATCTAGATAAGTTCCTTTGGGGGTATATTTTCCAAAGTGGTGTCATTTGTGGGGGGTTTCCACTGTTTAGGTACATCAGGGGCTCTCCAAATGCGATATGGCGTCAAGCCAATTTTGCGTTGAAAAAGTCAAACGGCGCTCCTTCCCTTCAGAGCTCTGCCTTGCGCCCAAACAGTGGTTTCCCACACATATGTGGTATCAGCGTACTCAGGACAAATTGCACAATAACTTTTGGGGTCCTGTTTCCCTTGGGAAAATAAAAATTGGGGGTGAAAAGATCATTTTTGTGGAAAAAATAAGATTTTTTAATTGTGCGACTGCAGGTTATAAACTTCTGTGAATCTCTTGGGGGTTCAAAGTTCTCACCACATATCTAGATAAGTTTCTTGAGGGGGGTCTAGTTTAAAAAATGGGGTCATTTGTGGGGGGGTTTCCACTGTTTAGGCACATCAGGGGATCTCCAAACGTGACATGGCGTGCGATCTCATTTCTAGCCAATTTTGCGTCAAATGGCGCTCTTTCCCTTCTGAACGCTGCCATGTGCCCAAACAGTATTTTACTCACATATGGGGTATCAGCACACTCAGGACAAATAGCACAATAACTTTTGTGGTCCTGTTTTGCTTGGAAAAATGAAAAATTGGGAGTTAAAAGATCAGTTTTTTTGAATAAATATGATTTTCTAATTTTACGGCTGTACGTTATAAACTTCTGTGAAGCTCTTGGGGGTTCAAAGTACTCACCACATATCTAGATAAATTCCTTGGGGGGTCTAGTTTCCAAAATGTGGTCACTTGTGAGGGGTTTCCACTGTTTAGGCACATCAGGGGATCTCCAAATGTGACATGACGTGCGATCTTAATTCTAGCCAATTTTGCGTCACACGGCACTCTTTCCTTTTGAGCTCTGCCATGCGCCCAAACAGTGCTTTACCCCCACATATGGGGTATCAGCGTACTCAGGACAAATAGCACAATAACTTTTGCAGTCCTGTTTTCCTTGGAAAAATAAAAAAATTGGGAGTTAAAAGATCAGTTTTTTGGAATAAATATGATTTTTTAATTTTACGGCTGTACGTTATAAACTTCTGTGAAACCCTTGGGGGTTCAAAGTTCTCACAGCACATCTAGATAAATTCCTTTGGGGGGTCTAGTTTCCAAAATGGTGTCATTTGTGGGGGGTTTCCACTGTTTAGGCACATTATGGGCTCTCCAAATGCGATATGGCATCAAGCAAATTCTGCGTTGAAAAAGTCAAACGGCGCTCCTTTCCTTCCGAGCTCTGCCTTGCGCCCAAACAGTGGTTTCCCCCCACATATGGGGTATCAGCGTACTCAGGACAAATTGCAAAATAACTAAGGATGTGACGGACTGAAAAAGATCTTGTCACGGCGTTACTCCTCCTTTCACAGCTGCTGCTAAAGTGACATGAGTACATACACACAAATTAAATCAAAATGGTACAAATTCATTATTCTTGTGATTTTTGTATTTGTGACCAGTAAGGATAATACTAAGTGAAGGGGTCTTCATAAGAAGCACTTCTTCAGCACTGAATTAAAAAAAGAAATTGGAGTGCTGCTTTACACAGAATTTTTTGATTTCTGTATATATATATATATATATATATATATATATATATATATACAGTGGGGAAAAAAAGTATTTAGTCAGTCAGCAATAGTGCAAGTTCCACCACTTAAAAAGATGAGAGGCGTCTGTAATTTACATCACAGGTAGACCTCAACTATGGGAGACAAACTGAGAAAAAAAAATCCAGAAAATCACATTGTCTGTTTTTTTTTCATTTTATTTGCATATTATGGTGGAAAATAAGTATTTGGTCAGAAACAAGCAATCAAGATTTCTGGCTCTCACAGACCTGTAACTTCTTCTTTAAGAGTCTCCTCTTTCCTCCACTCATTACCTGTAGTAATGGCACCTGTTTAAACTTGTTATCAGTATAAAAAGACACCTGTGCACACCCTCAAACAGTCTGACTCCAAACTCCACTATGGTGAAGACCAAAGAGCTGTCAAAGGACACCAGAAACAAAATTGTAGCCCTGCACCAGGCTGGGAAGACTGAATCTGCAATAGCCAACCAGCTTGGAGTGAAGAAATCAACTGTGGGAGCAATAATTAGAAAATGGAAGACATACAAGACCACTGATAATCTCCCTCGATCTGGTGCTCCATGCAAAATCCCACCCCGTGGGGTCAGAATGATCACAAGAACAGTGAGCAAAAATCCCAGAACCACGCAGGGGGACCTAGTGAATGAACTGCAGAGAGCTGGGACCAATGTAACAAGGCCTACCATAAGTAACACACTACGCCACCATGGACTCAGATCCTGCAGTGCCAGACGTGTCCCACTGCTTAAGCCTGTACATGTCCAGGCCCGTCTGAAGTTTGCTAGAGAGCATTTGGATGATCCAGAGGAGTTTTGGGAGAATGTCCTATGGTCTGATGAAACCAAACTGGAACTGTTTGGTAGAAACACAACTTGTCGTGTTTGGAGGAAAAAGAATACTGAGTTGCATCCATCAAACACCATACCTACTGTAAAGCATGGTGGTGGAAACATCATGCTTTGGGGCTGTTTCTCTGCAAAGGGGCCAGGACGACTGATCCGGGTACATGAAAGAATGAATGGGGCCATGTATCATGAGATTTTGAGTGCAAACCTCCTTCCATCAGCAAGGGCATTGAAGATGAAACGTGGCTGGGTCTTTTAACATGACAATGATCCAAAGCACACCGCCAGGGCAACAAAAGAGTGGCTTCGTAAGAAGCATTTCAAGGTCCTGGGGTGGCCTAGCCAGTCTCCAGATCTCAACCCTATAGAAAACCTTTGGAGGGAGTTGAAAGTCCGTGTTGCCAAGCGAAAAGCCAAAAACATCACTGCTCTAGAGGAGATCTGCATGGAGGAATGGGCCAACATACCAACAACAGTGTGTGGCAACCTTGTGAAGACTTACAGAAAACGTTTGACCTCTGTCATTGCCAACAAAGGATATATCACAAAGTATTGAGATGAAATTTTGTTTCTGACCAAATACTTATTTTCCACCATAATATGCAAATAAAATGAAAAAAAAAAACAGACAATGTGATTTTCTGGATTTTTTTTCTCAGTTTGTCTCCCATAGTTGAGGTCTACCTATGATGTAAATTACAGACGCCTCTCATCTTTTTAAGTGGTGGAACTTGCACTATTGCTGACTGACTAAATACTTTTTTTCCCCACTGTATATATATATATATATGTAACTCAAAATAATGCCCTAATTGAAAGTTTTTCTACAGTGGTTCAGCTTGAAAGATTGATAGAAAATGTAAAATATGATTGTATTTTGCTGCTGTGCATATGAAAGTTTTTCTCGATACAGAACACTCCGTTTTTGCTCGGTTAGTTTATTTATACAAGGATGAGTTCTACATCATCTGGAATTAAAGCAGCATTATTCCGCAATTCAGACAGTCATTTTGATGGAGCTGTAAATAACTGTGGTTACACTGTAGGACTTATTATCATATATGATCCCTTGCTGACTGTAGAAGTCACTCATTATAGTGCTTTTAATAGTAGCTTCAAACCATGTCTGCATTGCTTTGGCTCATTGTTTGTGAAGTTTCAGTACATAAATTAGAACACACAGATTTTTGAGGTTGGCATAATGTTAGCTGCTATACTCAAATAGCATATTTCTGCTATCAGATTCCATTCATTTGATTTAAGAGTAGACTTGGTAGCATAACGTTCTTGTTTGGGGTAGTCTGTGGAATTTGCACTGTTTCTAAATTGCACATTATTGATTTCTTCTGACTCTTCACTGAAATATAGAAAAGGAAAGGTCAACATAAATTTGAGAAAGGACTTGCTTTCCTTTCATCTTTGAAGAGCACATATCATATTTCATTGGTAATTCTATTACGTTTTGGAGCATTTGTAAAATATTGTTTAGGAAAATCATGGACAAGCCATGAAGGTGAAGTAGTCAAGAGGTCTTAGGTCAAAAGCCAGGAGAGTACGTCATAGACAGGTGTAGTCAAGTAACAGTCTTTAGTCAAATTTCCAAGGTAGCGTATCATAACAAAAGAGCTAGGCAACTGGATGGTCAAGACAAATCGAGGATTGAGCAACAAAGATCAGAATACAAGACTAGAAGAACAGAGTAAACTCACACCACGTGATTAAATTAACAATTGGTAGAAATGTAGGCAGAGAGCTGGCTATATAGCCAGGTAATTACTCTGAACAGGAGACACATGGTAAGCCCTGGCTCTGATTGAACAGCTAAACCGCCAATTAAGACACTGACAGCTCAGCATGGATTGGATGACTGAGCTGTCATTCACTGAGACGAGCCACACCAATAGGTGAATTTGTGACAGAAATGCAGTATGATGACTGTAACAGGTTGAAATACAACATGTAAATGGTTATTCTGATTCCCAAAGATAATTTATATATGCATATTCTGTTAAAAGTGATACTGTACATTCAAACTTTTAATTTACCATTAACTTGGTCTGTTTACCAATGCAAGCAAACAAACTTCTATATCTCCAGATAGAAAAAACTATAGTCATTTACTTAAAAAAATATTTTTCTTTTGCCATAATTGAAAAAACTCATAATAAAAAATAAAGAAGTGCCGAGCATGTCACAAAAGTCTTTGAAAGTATTCACCCCCATGGCATTTTTGGGTTTTGCTATCTCCCAACCTGAAATTTCACAGTTTTTTTTTGAAGCTTTGCATCTCAGTTCATGACAAGGATATACCTACAACATTTGCTTTTCTTTTTATTGGGAAGCTAGCAACAAATAGGACAAAATTATTGAAAACTTCTGTGTGCTATTCACCCCCTTAAAGTCAGTACTTTGTAGAGCCTCATTTTGTGGCAATTAGAGCTGAAAGTCACTGTGGACAAGTCTCTATCAGCTTTCCATATCTTGCTACTGAGATTTTTGCCCATTCCTCATGGCAAAACTGCTCCAGTTGCAGCACGCATGGGTGATTCATTCTGTGGAACAACATTACTTCAAGAATAACGAGTGGGCCTCGCAAAAAGAATAAAATTATTATTTTTCCCACAAATAAGAGACGACTGCAACGTTGAATTTTTTTTAGAAAAACTACTCACAAAAACACGGCTGCAGAGTAGAATTACTTTTTAAACACACCACTCGTATAGACACAGCGTTAGAATAAAATTATTTTTTGGCTCACAAATATTTTTTATACACACTTTTCACAAAAACACGGCTTTTAGACACAATACTTCTATACACACAGCGGTAGAATAAATTATTTTTTTGGCCTACAAATGGGAAATAGACAGCTGATGAGCAGAATTCTTTTTTAGCCATGCTACTCACAAAAAGACTGCTTCAGAGTGGAATTATTTTTGTGGATCAAAAATGGGAAAGAGAGAGCTGCAAAGTAGAATTAGTTTTTAGACACACTACTTGTATAGGCACAGTGTTAGAATAATATTATTTTTTGTCCCACAATTGAGAAAGAGCCGGCTGCAGAGTAGAATTGTTTTTTTTCAGCACACTACTCACAAAAATAAGGCCTTAAAGTAGAATTATTTATTGGACAAAAAATTTTAAAGAGATGGCTGCAGAGTAGAATTATATTTTTGCCACAATACTCGTACAGACATGACTGCAAAGTACACAGAGGCTTACCACAGGCATGGATGCAGAGAACACATAGAAGCTTAAAAGCACAGTACTCCCACTGAGACAAGTGAAAAGTGCACAAACAGACTTTTTCTGCAGAGTTTGTATAATTCTGTCCCTCATTCCAGCTGCTAATCAGAGCAGAATGACGGTGGCACTTATGATCCGGAATTATGCAGTCCGGGTCATGTGGTGCATTGGCCAATCACAGCCAGACATATACTTGGCATGGCTGGGATTGTTCAGGAAGTGCCCACAGCCTAAAAACTTGTTGATTGACTATGTTGTAGCCTTTCAACTAACTTTATTAGGCATCCTAACCCAAACAGTAAATTTGACATCCTGCTAAAACTCCGTGTTCAGGGTTTCATACTGGACACTAGATGTTCCTCACCAACCCCGAACTTTACAGTTTGGGTCTGCTCATCCCTAGACATGGCATTCACAATGTATTCCAGACAAATTTACATTCTGAAAATCAATTAGCGCTTTTTCCTTTTCGAGCTCTGCCATGTGCCAAAACAGCAGTTTTGACCACATATAGGGTATCTTTTTATTTGGAAGAATTTGCAGAACAAACTTTCTGGTCTGTTTTTTCCTATTTTCAATTGTAAAAATTTCAAATTTGAGTCTAAAACAACATTTTAGCAGAAAAAATATCTGATTTTTCTTTTAGCATTCACATTTTAAAAAGTTCTATGAAGTACTGTATCTACACATTGATGGGACAAATAGCAGGAAATAGGGTCTCTGTCTCTACATTATTCTGCTCTCAAATTAGGTGACATAAACCAGGTTACAGATTACCTTTGAGAACAAATATTATTATGTAGAGACCTAGGTCATGACTTTTGGACTTTGTTGCAATGTCAATTATTTTAAAATGTATATTGCATCATGACTGGTACTTCTCATGCCGGTTTTGATGTGGGGTGTGAGGGAGTCAGAAGCACCTGATTCATTAAGAGGTTCAGGCCTCACCACACATTTCACTCTTATACAGTAGGTGAGTTGGAGTAAGATTTTTTGTGCAAGTTAAGTCACAGCTCATCATGGATTAGACTAGCATCCATTACCATGCTCTGTCCCATATCTCCCCAGCTATGCCCAATTTGGCACAACTGTCCAAAGCTGGAATAAAAATGACAACAGTTGCAACATTTTTCAACTTTTCTATCGGTTTTATGCTGATTTCAGGTAAAAAATAGATAGTTTGTTGGAATGGGGCCTAAATGTTGACTCATGTCTTTATGCTTACAACTGTTCATTAATCCCTTGCTGACATATGACATACTGGTACTTCATATGTCGGCTCCCTGACTTTGATTCAGGCTCACAAGCCGATCTCCCTTCTTTCCAGTTGATGATGGCTGGATGATGGATGGATGATGTTATTCAACCATCAACTACCTCTAACAGCCACACATGAAACAAAGCTTCTCTCATCACTCTTCACCTGTTAAATGCTTCAGTCAATCTGTTACAGCCACATTTACACCTCACATTCTGGAAGTCTTGCTTTTATAACTGCCCATTGTCGGCCCCACTACTCGATCTCGGGTCTTCTGAAGATCCATGTGCCTGTTTTAACAGTACTCCTGTGAAAGTAAGCCCATTGCTGCCGTTCATAGGAGATCATGATTTTTACGGAATACAGCAACATTTTGGTATTGCTACATATAGTAGAGAGGATCAGATGATTATAGGTTCAAGTCCATAAGGGGGACTAACAAATACAATAAAGAGTTGAAACAAATGTTTTAAAAAATATGAAAAGGTTCAAAAATACACATATGTGGTATTTATTTATTTTACTCACTATTACGCTATTAATTCCACAGCACTTTACAGACATTGTCATCAATGTCCCCATTGTGGCTCACAATCTAGATTCCCTATCAGTATGTCTTTGGAATGTGGGAGGAAACCGGAAAATCCGGAGGAAACTCACGAAAAACACGGGGAGAACATACAAACTCCTTGCAGATGTTGTCCTTGGTGGGATTTGAACCCAGGACACCAGCGCTGAAAGGCTGCAGTGTTAACTACTGAGCCATCATACTGCCCCACTACATTTGTAAAAGTCTGGTCGATCAAAATATAAAATGAATTAATCCAATCAGTAAATAGCGTAACAAGAAAAAAACAAAACATCAGACTCGTGTTTTTTTATACACTGCAAAAGCACAAAAAAATTCTGTAAGAAGCAATCAAAGTATTGTACCTAACCCTAAATGGTATTAAAAAAATGTAATCTAAAACCTGAAAACTAGAGTTGAGCGACTTTTGGTTTTTTAGGGTCGCGTTTCGTTTCGTGAAACCCGACTTTTCCAAAAGTCGGGTCGAGCAAGATCGTCCGATTATAGGGAAAAGTCGGGGTCGTCCCGAAACACGAAACCCAATGTAAGTCAATGGGGAATAATAGTCGGCAGTGAGAGGAGGACAGGAAACACACCTACAGTGCCCATTTGAATGCCAAAAGCATCAATTCTTCTTACTTAAGCTTGTCAACCTTAATTAACTTCATAATACAAGTTACGCACTGAAAAATGGGGGTTATTTGGCTAAATTTGTGGGGGGGGAGGGCTGGCTGCAGGTTTTCATGTGCCCTGGGCGAAAGAGCGCCCCTTTAACACATACCACAACTCATCATGCTCCGATACGGCAGAGAAATAGCGGTATAGTACAATGAAAAATACCTCACTTTTTACATCTCATGACGAGGCCCATCTATTTCTCCATACAAAATCATTGGTCCCATATAATGTTTGAAACAGTATATGATGAGCTCCACATAATGCTACAGTATATGTTGGTCCCCATGGATGAAGCTCCACTGTCTTATGGGCCCAAATAATGCTCCAAACATAATGGGCCCCATTTCTAATGCTCTAGTGTATAATGGGCCCTGTAAATGCTGCTCCAGTGTCTGATGTCCACCTTTGGAATGTTCCAGTGTATGGTGGGCCCCATCTATCATTCTCCAGAGTATAGTGCTCCCCAAAAATTGCTGTCCCAACATTGAAAACAATCAAATAAGTCTCCTCGCTAGGGAATCCCTGTACTTGTCTGGACAGGTGCTGTAGCTTGCTTAACAGCTCGCCAGCCGTTCTCACGCCCAGTATGGATTGCACGTGATTGCACAAAGGTTAGAAAGGGTACCGTATCCCTGGATAACATGTATGGATAGCGTACACATTCAAAATATATGTCTATACAGCATGAGGCAGGCTCAGACGGTGTTAGGCCCAGTATGGATTGCACGTCATTGCACAAAGGTTAGAAAGGGTACCGTATCCCCGGATAACATGTATGGATAGCGTACACATTCAAAATATATGTCTATACAGCATGAGGCAGGCTCAGACGGTGTTAGGCCCAGTATGGATTGCACGTGATTGCACAAAGGTTAGAAAGGGTACCGTATCCCCGGATAACATGTATGGATAGCGTACACATTCAAAATATATGTCTATACAGCATGAGGCAGGCTCAGACGGTGTTAGGCCCAGTATGGATTGCACGTGATTGCACAAAGGTTAGAAAGGGTACCGTGTCCCCGGATAACATGTATGGATAGCGTACACATTCAAAATATATGTCTATACAGCATGAGGCAGGCTCAGACGGTGTTAGGCCCAGTATGGATTGCACGTCATTGCACAAAGGTTAGAAGGGGTACCGTATCCCCGGATAACATGTATGGATAGCGTACACATTCAAAATATATGTCTATACAGCATGAGGCAGGCTCAGACGGTGTTATGCCCAGTATGGATTGCACGTCATTGCACAAAGGTTAGAAAGGGTACCGTATCCCCGGATAACATGTATGGATAGCGTACACATTCAAAATATATGTCTATACAGCATGAGGCAGGCTCAGACGGTGTTAGGCCCAGTATGGATTGCACGTCATTGCACAAAGGTTAGAAAGGGTACCGTATCCCCGGATAACATGTATGGATAGCGTACACATTCAAAATATATGTCTATACAGCATGAGGCAGGCTCAGACGGTGTTAGGCCCAGTATGGATTGCACGTCATTGCACAAAGGTTAGAAAGGGTACCGTATCCCCGGATAACATGTATGGATAGCGTACACATTCAAAATATATGTCTATACAGCATGAGGCAGGCTCAGACGGTGTTAGGCCCAGTATGGATTGCACATCATTGCACAAAGGTTAGAAAGGGTACCGTATCCCCGGATAACATGTATGGATAGCGTACACATTCAAAATATATGTCTATACAGCATGAGGCAGGCTCAGACAGTGTTAGGCCCAGTATGGATTGCACGTGATTGCACAAAGGTTAGAAAGGGTACCGTATCCCCGGATAACATGTATGGATAGCGTACACATTCAAAATATATGTCTATACAGCATGAGGCAGGCTCAGACGGTGTTAGGCCCAGTATGGATTGCACGTCATTGCACAAAGGTTAGAAGGGGTACCGTATCCCCGGATAACATGTATGGATAGCGTACACATTCAAAATATATGTCTATACAGCATGAGGCAGGCTCAGACAGTGTTAGGCCCAGTATGGATTGCACGTCATTGCACAAAGGTTAGAAAGGGTACCGTATTCCCGGATAACATGTATGGATAGCGTACACATTCAAAATATATGTCTATACAGCATGAGGCAGGCTCAGACGGTGTTAGGCCCAGTTTGGATTGCACGTCATTGCACAAAGGTTAGAAGGGGTACCGTATCCCCGGATAACATGTATGGATAGAGTACACATTCAAAATATATGTCTATACAGCATGAGGCAGGCTCAGACGGTGTTAGGCCCAGTATGGATTGCACGTCATTGCACAAAGGTTAGAAAGGGTACCGTATCCCTGTATAACATGTATGGATAGCGTACACATTCAAAATATATGTCTCAGGAGGCAGGCTCAGACGGTGTCAGGCACAGTATGGATTTGACGGCCCAGATTACACAGCGGAGGAGCAGGGAGAGGTAAAGATTGCAAATGCTGGGGCCCTGGCCAAGCAAGGGGGGCCCACTCGTGGGCGTCGGTACTGGCACTGGGCCCCTCATAGTACAGCGGTGTGTCTGACTGCGGGTGTGCACCACCACCATCAGAGACACTTGATTGCACTATGAGGGACCCTGTGCCAGTGCCCGCGCCCAAGAGTCGGCCTACCCACCTGTCCAGGGCAACGGCACTCGCACGGTGTCGTACGGTAGGTGGTGACCCCGGCCATGGGGGGGGAGGCAGCACAGTTATGGAGTTTTAGAAAGTGGCATATGTTGATGTTGGACATTCAGCTGATGCAAAAGGCGAAATAGGTGAAGTACCAGGAAGAGGTGGACCAAAGCAAGCCATTTTTCTGTCACCCTATGTGTCATCAGGGGAAGGTGGGACAAAATCCTTGGAAACCCATGCGTGGTTCATTTTAATGAAGGTTAGATCATCCACATTTTGGGTTGACAGACGGGTCCTTTTTTCTGTCAGGATTGATCCAGCTGCACTGAAGACTCTTTCCGATAGCACACTTGCAGCTGGGCAAGCGAGCTCCTGTAAGGCATATTGGGCCAATTCAGGCCAGGTGTCCAGTTTAGCGGCCCAATAGTCAAAGGGGAATGACCTGTGTGGGAGAACATCGATATGGGAGGAAAAGTAGTTTGTAACCATAGTTGACAACTGCTGTCTCCTGTCACTTTCCATCGATGCAGTATTACCAGTTGTGTGAGCGGTATTTGAAAAATCAGTCCACAACATTGTCATGAAACCCCTGTCTCCAACGCCACTTCTGTTGTGTGCACCACGAACACCTCTGCCAAGCTGCCCCCGGCCCGTACGGCTCTTGTGAGAACCATCACCGCTGCTGTGTGCTGGGAATGCCTCAAGCAACCAATTTACCAGAGTTGCTTGTTTATTAGCCAATATTAGGTCAAGGTTCTCCTGTGGCATGATGTTTTGTAATTTGCCTTTATAGCGTGGATCCATGATGCTGGCCAACCAGTAGTCGTCATCGTTCATCATTTTGGCAATGCGGGGGTCCCTTTTTAGGATCCGCAAGGCATAATCTGACATGTGGGCCAATGTTCCCGGTGTCAATGATGCACTGCGAGTGCTGGGTGGAGGAGCACTTTCTGGCAAATCCACATCCCTCCAGTCACGCACAAACCCTGTACCAGACCTTGCCACGCCAACATTTTCACTTGCCCCACGAGATGCATCCTCCTCCCCTAAGTAATCATCCCCATCATCCTCCTCCTCCTCCTCCTCTTCTTCCTCCACCTCGTCCAGGAAAGGTCCCTGAGCAGACAATGGCTGAATGTCATCAAGGATTCCCTCCTCCTCTTCCTCCTCATCAACATTGGCTGCAGACGCCTGCTCCTTAAGGTGCGTCAAAGTTTGCATGAGCAGACGCATAAGTGGGATGCTCATGCTTAGGATGGCGTCGTCTGCGCTTACCAGCCGTGTGAATTCCTCAAAACACTGAAGGACTTTACAAAGGTCTTTCAGCTTCGACCACTGCACGCCTGTCAACTCCATGTCTGCTCTCAAAGTGCCTGGCCGTGTATCCTCCCACAAATGCATTATGGCCTGCCTCTGCTCGCACAGCCGCTCCACCATGTGCAGGGTGGAGTTCCACCTTGTTGCAATGTCGATAATGAGGCGGTGGTTGGGAAGGTGGAGCAATCGCTGCAGTTTCTTTATACGAACGGAGTGTACAGGCGACCGGCGGATGTGCGCGCACAGTCTACGCACCTTCTGGAGCAGGGCTGTTAACTCCGGATAATTTTTGAGGAAGCACTGCACCACCAGGTTCAATAGTGTGAGCCAAGCAAGGTATGTGGCTGAGTTTTGAAAGGGCTATGGCTGCCACAAAATTACGGCCGTTATCACTAACTACCTTGCCTGCCTCAAGATGTACACTGCCCAGCCATGACTCAGTTTGTCGCTTCAAGTACACGGCCAGCACCTCGGCGGTGTGTCTGTCGCCCAAACACATCATCTGCAACACAGCCTGCTGACGCTTTCCACTAGCTGCTCGATAGGGGGACACATCGTGTGCAACAGTGGCAGCTGCAGATGGAGTGCTCGTACGACTGCGCTCTGTGGACGAGCTTTCGCTTCTGGAGGAGGAGGAGGAGGGTCGAATGCCTACAGCCAACTGTTTCCTATACCGTGGGCTAGGCAGCACTTTCCCACCACCGATGTCCCCTGTGGACCCTGCATCCACCACATTAACCCAGTGCGCAGTGATGGACACGTAACGGCCCTGGCCATGCTGACTGGACCATGCATCAGTTGTGAGGTGCACCTTTCCGCTCACTGACTGCTTGAGTGCATGGACAATGCGGTCTTTCAAATGATGGTGGAGGGCTGGGATGGCTTTGCGAGAGAAGAAGTGGCGACTGGGTAGGTCATAGCGTGGTACTGCATAGGCCATGAGTTCGCGGAAAGCTGTGCTTTCCACCAACCGAAAGGGCATCATCTCAAACGAGATTAGTTTGGCAATGTGGGCGTTCAAACCCAGTGTACGCGGATGAGAGACTGAGTACTTTCTTGACCTACTCATAGTGTCTGGGAGGGTGAGCTGGACTTGAGAGCTGCATATTGTGGAAGTAGCGGTGGACAGGGCGGACTGAGAGAGGGTTGATGATGGTGATGGAGTTGGTGTTCTTTCTGATGGCCTAGAATCAGTATTTCGTTGATATAACAGTGGGATTCCCTGACTGCTGTGGCCTTGCAACGACACCTCAACATTTGCTGCTGTGCTAACCGGTGGGCTTACAGTGGGGGAAACAATGTAGCATTGCTGACTACCTTCGTTGTGATCAGTTGCACATGTGGCACTTGAGGTTTGGTGTTGTGTCCACGCTTGCAAGTGCATGCTGGTTAAATGTCTAAGCATGCAACTGGTATTCAAATTTTTCAGATTTTTCCCTCGGCTAAAGGTCTTTGCGCACTTCTTACAGATAACCTTGGCCTGATCATGAGGATTTTGTTCAAAAAAGTGCCACACTGCACTCTTCCTACTTTGGCAGACATTTTGCGGCCTAGCACGCTGTGATCTTTTGACCCTCTGGACAAGCTGTCCAGCAACTCTTTTGATGTTTGGAACCTGTCTTTGGAGTGCTCCGGGCCTGCCAGATAACAGCTGTTGCGATGTCGATGTCTGCTGTGGATGCTCCTCATCTGAGCTATTGGAAGCAGCACCCTCTTCCCCCAATGGATGCCAATCTGGGTCAACAACTGGGTCATCCATCACCTCCTCTTCTATGTCATGTGCACCTTCCTCTGTGTCACCGTGTATGGTGGTATAGTGTGCGGGAAGGGGCACCTGAGTCTCATCAGGGTCAGAATCTGGCTCTGTACACTGCGAGGACAATGTAGTGCTCTGAGTGAATGTACCAGCAGAATCATCCATCAGCGGCTGTGCATCAGTGCACTCCATGTCAGATTCATCTTGGCCTGGGTAATTCACCATTTCACTTGATAATCCAGGCATGGTATGTGAAAACAGCTCCATGGAGTAATCAGTAGTATGGCCTGCGTCATCCTTCAATCTTGGTTGGGGTGAAGGACACAAGGAAAGGTGTGGTTCATGAACATGAGCCTCCAATGACGACTCAGTGCTTTTACTTTTTACAACTGAAGAAGAGGAGGCGATAGAGCTGGAGGCTGAGTCAGCAATGTAAGACAAAACTTTTTCCTGATGCTCTGCCTTTAAAAGCGGTTTGCCAACTCCTAGAAAACTAAGCGTTCGAGTCCTTATGTAGCCAGACGATGACGCAGGGTCAGCACCTCCTGCATTCGGTCCTATTTTGCTCTTGCCACTACCATCAGATCCACCACCAACACCATCATTACCAGCTGCCAACCCCCGCCCAATTCCACGGCCTCTTCCACCAGCCTTCCTCATTTTTGGTAGAAATGTAGACAAAATCCAACAAACTATATAGTAATGTAAAACAAGGTACAAGGTGTCTATAGGACATGGGAGTTTTAGAATTTCTGCACACACTTGTGGACAGGGGACACTTGTGGATTGTGTGAGGCCCACTGATATCTGAGCGCTATGTGACACGCTCGATGGCACAGCTGCCTGTGACCAAAGTGACGAGAGGATAATGGAGATTTTGAATCTCTGCGTACACTTTTGGACACTGGACACTTTTGGATTGTGTGAGGCCCACTGATATCTGAGCGCTATGTGACACGCTCGATGGCACAGCTGCCTGTGACCAAAGTGACGAGAGGATAATGGAGATTTTGAATCTCTGCGTACACTTTTGGACACTGGACACTTGTGGATGGTGTGAGGAGCACTGATATCTGAGCGCTATGTGACATGCTCGATGGCACAGCTGCCTGTGACCAAAGTGACGAGAGGATAATGGAGTTTTTGAATCTCTGCGTACACTTTTGGACACTGGACACTTGTGGATGGTGTGAGGCCCACTGATAACTGAGCGCTATGTGACACGCTCGATGGCACAGCTGCCTGTGACCAAAGTGACGAGAGGATAATGGAGATTTTGAATCTCTGCGTACACTTTTGGACACTGGACACTTGTGGATGGTGTGAGGCCCACTGATATCTGAGCGCTATGTGACACGCTCGATGGCACAGCTGCCTGTGACCAAAGTGACGAGAGGATAATGGAGATTTTGAATCTCTGCGTACACTTTTAGACACTGGACACTTGTGGATGGTGTGAGGCCCACTGATATCTGAGCGCTATGTGACGCGCTCGATGGCACAGCTGCCTGTGACCAAAGTGACGAGAGGATAATGGAGATTTTGAATCTCTGCGTACACTTTTGGACACTGGACACTTGTGGATGGTGTGAGGCCCACTGATATCTGAGTGCTATGTGACACGCTCGATGGCACAGCTGCCTGTGACCAAAGTGACGAGAGGATAATGGAGATTTTGAATCTCTGCGTACACTTTTGGACACTGGACACTTGTGGATGGTGTGAGGCCCACTGATATCTGAGCGCTATGTGACACGCTCGATGGCACAGCTGCCTGTGACCAAAGTGACGAGAGGATAATGGAGATTTTGAATCTCTGCGTACACTTTTGGACACTGGACACTTGTGGATGGTGTGAGGCCCACTGATATCTGAGCGCTATGTGACACGCTCGATGGCACAGCTGCCTGTGACCAAAGTGACGAGAGGATAATGGAGATTTTGAATCTCTGCGTACACTTTTGGACACTGGACACTTGTGGATGGTGTGAGGCCCACTGATATCTGAGCGCTATGTGACACGCTCGATGGCACAGCTGCCTGTGACCAAAGTGACGAGAGGATAATGGAGATTTTGAATCTCTGCGTACACTTTTGGACACTGGACACTTGTGGATTGTGTGAGGCCCACTGATAACTGAGCGCTATGTGACACGCTCGATGGCACAGCTGCCTGTGACCAAAGTGACGAGAGGATAATGGAGATTTTGAATCTCTGCGTACACTTTTGGACACTGGACACTTGTGGATGGTGTGAGGCCCACTGATATCTGAGCGCTATGTGACACGCTCGATGGCACAGCTGCCTGTGACCAAAGTGACGAGAGGATAATGGAGATTTTGAATCTCTGCGTACACTTTTAGACACTGGACACTTGTGGATGGTGTGAGGCCCACTGATATCTGAGCGCTATGTGACACGCTCGATGGCACAGCTGCCTGTGACCAAAGTGACGAGAGGATAATGGAGATTTTGAATCTCTGCGTACACTTTTGGACACTGGACACTTGTGGATGGTGTGAGGCCCACTGATATCTGAGTGCTATGTGACACGCTCGATGGCACAGCTGCCTGTGACCAAAGTGACGAGAGGATAATGGAGATTTTGAATCTCTGCGTACACTTTTGGACACTGGACACTTGTGGATGGTGTGAGGCCCACTGATATCTGAGCGCTATGTGACACGCTCGATGGCACAGCTGCCTGTGACCAAAGTGACGAGAGGATAATGGAGATTTTGAATCTCTGCGTACACTTTTGGACACTGGACACTTGTGGATGGTGTGAGGCCCACTGATATCTGAGCGCTATGTGACACGCTCGATGGCACAGCTGCCTGTGACCAAAGTGACGAGAGGATAATGGAGATTTTGAATCTCTGCGTACACTTTTGGACACTGGACACTTGTGGATGGTGTGAGGCCCACTGATATCTGAGCGCTATGTGACACGCTCGATGGCACAGCTGCCTGTGACCAAAGTGACGAGAGGATAATGGAGATTTTGAATCTCTGCGTACACTTTTGGACACTGGACACTTGTGGATTGTGTGAGGCCCACTGATATCTGAGCTCTATGTGACACGCTCGATGGCACAGCTGCCTGTGACCAAAGTGACGAGAGGATAATGGAGATTTTGAATCTCTGCGTACACTTTTGGACACTGGACACTTGTGGATGGTGTGAGGCCCACTGATATCTGAGCGCTATGTGACACGCTCGATGGCACAGCTGCCTGTGACCAAAGTGACGAGAGGATAATGGAGATTTTGAATCTCTGCGTACACTTTTGGACACTGGACACTTGTGGATGGTGTGAGGCCCACTGATATCTGAGCGCTATGTCACACGCTCGATAGCACAGCTGCCTGTGACCAAAGTGACGAGAAGATAATGGAGATTTTGAATCTCTGCGTACACTTTTGGACACTGGACACTTGTGGATTGTGTGAGGCCCACTGATATCTGAGCGCTATGTGACACGCTCGATGGCACAGCTGCCTGTGACCAAAGTGACGAGAGGATAATGGAGATTTTGAATCTCTGTGTACACTTTTGGACACTGGACACTTGTGGATGGTGTGAGGCCCACTGATATCTGAGCGCTATGTGACACCCTCGATGGCACAGCTGCCTGTGACCAAAGTGACGAGAGGATAATGGAGATTTTGAATCTCTGCGTACACTTTTGGACACTGGACACTTGTGGATGGTGTGAGGCCCACTGATATCTGAGCGCTATGTGACACGCTCGATGGCACAGCTGCCTGTGACCAAAGTGACGAGAGGATAATGGAGATTTTGAATCTCTGCGTACACTTTTGGACACTGGACACTTGTGGATGGTGTGAGGCCCACTGATATCTGAGCGCTATGTGACACGCTCGATGGCACAGCTGCCTGTGACCAAAGTGACGAGAGGATAATGGAGATTTTGAATCTCTGCGTACACTTTTGGACACTGGACACTTGTGGATGGTGTGAGGCCCACTGATATCTGAGCGCTATGTGACACGCTCGATGGCACAGCTGCCTGTGACCAAAGTGACGAGAGGATAAGGGAGATTGGATTGCTTTTAAAAAAGCAGTTTGCGGAGCAGTGGGTAAACAGCAATGCCAGCGTGTCAGGAAGCCTTAAAAGGCAGCCCAACAACCAACACCACTGATACACCACAATATAGCCTCCCCTTGCACTGCACACACAGTGACTTGTGTGTTGTGCAGGTCAAATCGCTAGCAGCAGAAGCAGTTTTTTTGTCTTCTTCCCTGCCTAACGCTCTCCCTACAGAATCAGCAGCAACCTCTCCCTATACTAAGATCGGCAGAAATAAGATGGCGGTCGGCGTGCACGCCCTTTTATACCCCCTGTGACGCCCACCAAAGCAAGCCAATCACTTGCATGCCCTTCTGAAAGATGGTGGTGACTCGTGCCTATGTCATCACGTTGCCCACAGTGTCCGTGGATCCTGATTGGCTGAAAAAGAGCGCAAAACAAACTTTTGAAACGCGACTTTGGCACGTAAGTCGCCGACCTCGTGGCCGACCTCATCCTAGGGTCGGGTTTCGTTTCATGAAACCCGACTTTGCCAAAAGTCGGCGACTTTTGAATTTTTTCGACCCGTTTCGCTCAACTCTACTGAAAACCCATCTCTTCAGGAAAGCCTACAGCCTGCAATGATCCCCACTGCCCCCTCACCACTACCGGTGATATCACCTCAACCAACACTGGAGCTGCTGCAACCCACCAACCTACTGTCTCCTTCCACACCATCCTGTAGCATGTAAGCCCGAAAGGGCAGGGTCCTCTCTCCCCTCTGTATCAGTCTGTGATTGTTAGTTTGTTTACT
Source organism: Dendrobates tinctorius (assembly GCF_039654945.1). Taxonomy (NCBI): domain Eukaryota; kingdom Metazoa; phylum Chordata; class Amphibia; order Anura; family Dendrobatidae; genus Dendrobates; species Dendrobates tinctorius. The sequence goes on from NW_027361676.1 coordinate 79,133,785, forward strand.
GTAAGTGATATCTGTAATTTGTATGTAACCCCTTCTCATGTACAGCACCATGGAATCAATGGCGCTATATAAATAAATATTAATAATAATAATAATAATAATAATCTCTGTGTCCAAACAACAAGCCCTCCCACAGCAACATCTCCCAAAAGTTGAAAACGTTACAGCTCTTAGCAATTTTATTTTTTACAAATTTGAATTATTTTTTTTCACCACTTATTGAAAATAACGTCTGTGTATTGGTATCAACATAATCATACTGAGAATAATACTTCCTGGTTATTTTTACCATATAATGAATGCTATAAAGAAAACAAAAAAGCACATCACATAATAAAATAGATTATGTCTTTCAAAAGATCAGCTTGTCTTGAAAAAAAACCCTCACATGGCTATGTTGACAGAAAAATGAAAAAAGTTATGACTCTTGCAAATAGAGATGGAAAAGTAGCAAAAGTGGAAAATCGCCTGACAGTAAGAGTTTAATATATAATCTTTGGTTTTGCATCTGCACCTATATATTAGTGTGATGCTTGCCATATTTTTTAATAAATACAGTATAGAAAATACAGAAGTTTGTATTATTTGACAGGTGTTAGAGATGTCACTATGTGTGTTGCAATGTTATGATGTATGACATTTATTGACATCAGTCCAAGGCTTAGCCCAAGTGGAAGTCAGGCCCTAAAGTTAAGCAGACCATGAAGAAATTGTGCAATAGAGAAAGGAGAAGAGAAGAGTCAATTTCACTTGATCAAATTCGCTCATCTCCAATAGACACCTGAGCATTGTGGGATACTTGTGTCTATTGATGTAGTATTAATTGCTGCTAATATAGAACTTCTAATTGCACATTTGTGTTTTTTCACAGCAAAAGTGAACGCAAGCTACTGTATACATTATTCAAGAATCAGAGGAGCAAATTATTTTTTTCAAATCTTGAGACCAGCGAATAATTTTTCTAGGTTTACATGAATAAGCTAACCAAACATAGTTTCTGCTTTTTATTAGACAGAAGTTTTTTAGTTACTTGGATTTTAGTTTAAAAGCTAGATGCCATAGCTACATGGTATATTTTTCAGTTTATACTGAGAAAGGGTCAGAAGAAGAAAGAGGAAACAGGTAAAAGATAACTTTGAGAGAATGATTTTTAATAGTGGAAATGTAGTAGTTTAACAGCTATTCCATTAAAATATACTGTATGTATAGACATCTTGGATGTAGAATATTATGATTTATCTGTATTAACCAAAGAACTCATGGATATTGCTGTAATAGAAATCATAAAATGAAATTTCTATAAAACACTTCACAAAGATTGTCTAAGGGGGAAAAGACCAAAATAGCACATATACTGACCTCTGGAAAAATCATAAGACATAGTTGCATTATTGGAAAAACTAAGAATGTAACCAAAGAAAGTATATTATATAAACTAAACTCTTGGACAAATGAAAATAGTTTTCTGTTCTACAAGGTGCCAGTAAGAAACAAATGGATAATTCCAAAAGATAAATTTTACAATTTACAGTTTTTTTTCTGCTTCTATTCCTGACAAAAACAGTTGTCTCTATCACAGAGTTTTTCTTAAAACCACTGGATGATGGCTACAGAGTTCATAGTTATAAGACAAATCCAATGAACATAGTGGGTGGAGAGATAGAATAAAGTTATATTGGACAAAGCCACAATCTCAAACACAACCACTGAAATTAAGGACAATAAATGACCAACTGTAATAGTACACTCACAATCAAGAGGACAAGAATCCAGTCATAAGGTCAAATAGCAATTCCAACTATTTTATTAGTATATAAAAATATACAGACAAACATGCACAAAGTAGGGCTAGGAGATGGAACATGGTCATTACAGCCTCACACAGGAGGCCCAAGGTAGGTATGTCACAAGGAATTATACATAGACATTATATTAGTGCAAACATATCACATCGCTCATAAAATCATGCACAGTGGCAATATATTGCAGGGTACCCAAATCAAGCGAATGTGCCAAGAACAAACACTAGGCCCCATCCATCAAATTGGATAATAGCGCTAATAGCTCACCATAATAGTAAAGATATATACAGGTACCTTATAGAAAGTAAAGCGACCGTTCCTGACAGTCCTACCCGCCCCGACGCGCGTTTCGGCAAACCTTCATCAGGGGGCATAAGGTCCAAGTTGCAAGTATGGTCTTTAAATATTCCAAACACCGGAAGCCCTCATTACAGCCGCGCGGCCCCCGGTGACGTCACGTCCACCGGATCGCGCTCAGGCGGGAGCTGAAAGTCGGAGTCACGTGGGGCCCCACGTGACTCGGAAGCCAGCACATCGCCGAGCTGTGAGCCAGCCAACGCAGCTATAGCAGGGCGCAAGCGCACTGCAATGGAACAAACAGGACGCGCCATTGCAAGTGCTGGCAGCGGGATGTACACCATGCAAAAAATAGCCCAGTAAATAACTGTATATGGTGCCAAACATTGCTAGAGGCGGACGTATTAATAATATAAAAAATGACCGCATTAAAAGCAGCACCATAGAACGGGCTAAAAACCCCTGCACCATCAAAACGGTCACCACAGCCCCCAGGTAAATACAGAAATATAAACATAGAAATCCCTAATAAATATCACTATCAATAATACTATATGAATGTATATACATGCATAAAATCATATATCACATCAGAAGCGGTCAAGATAATAAAATTGCATAATATAATAAAATTATATTTGTTGGACCATATATAGATGCATATAAATAAGTATGTATAACAGAAACATATCAACAGTGCCCAATATCAAATTACAATATATAGCATGGAAACATTAAGGTAAATATATGCCTAGACATGCATACATATACGTGTGTCAGGGACACAGGCACTACATGACAGAACAAAAGATCATTCTAAATGAACAAAAACATATGCATCCCCAAAGGGGGCAGGGGCCGATGGCATATACAGCAGACGTAACAATGATTGCAGAGTAGATCAAAAGGATTAGTGGACGTCCATAGAGATATCCGGGTACAAATAGCCGTAGTCAATAGCACATATATCTAAAAACATAACAAAAAGAAAAAATGATTAAAACCAAATAAAAATAATAAATGCGGAAGAATCACCAAACACAGTAAGCCGGCAACTAGAGAAATGGCGAATGCAATGAAACAGAGTGAAAAATTCAAATGATTCTGACTACTTTCCATACCCACTGCACACTTTACAAAAGAGAGAAAGAGAGAGAAGAATCTGCTGACCATTAGAGCTTACACTCTACAGGAGAGAAGCTTACCCAGTGATTCTGGAGATGGAAAACTTCTCTGCCTTACAAATGTGCTCCACTCAGCTGAACTGTGATGTCCCAGGTACTGACCACCACTGTACTCAGTATGGTAAGCCATAAGATGTCAAGGCTTCAGGAGATTATGGCAAGGCCTGAGAGGCAGGTAAGCTTTTGTTTTCCTTTTTGCAAACCACTTTTAGAATCTCAAATATTCATATTTGCATAAAACAGCAAATTTCGTGAAGTTCAACTTGAACTCTATCCTCCGCAGATCGATCCCCTCATCTCTATTGGGGACCAGTACAATGCTTCCTTGCAACAGATAACAGTATAATAAAGAGCACAAACAATAGAGAGAGTACTTTATAGTATTAGTTTGCTAGCAAAAACATTTAGTTTTAATTAATAATATAAACAATAATATCAATAAATATAATGAAAACGCATCTGATGTAAGCAAAACAAGTACAACCAATTCAGAAAAGTGATGAAAAAAGAAAAATTTAATGTAGGTATGTCACAAATTGAGCAAATTAAATGCTTGATGTTGAACTTCACTGGAGTATTGAGGTTACCCCCTAAATACTTGCAACCTTGCCAGTTTAAATTTTTCACTTTTGATTTTCATTCTTGCCTTCCAATAGCCATAATTTTTTGACGTTTAAATTAGCAAAGCCATATGAGGACTTGTTTTTTGTAGGACTGTTTTTTATTAGAAGTGAAGCAAAGCGAAGAATAGTGGTAGTGGTTGGAGAACACTACTGAGAGACACAGAAGCAGCCATCTGCAGACTGGACATTACCGCAAGAGAAGTATGCTGCCTCCCAGGTGCGAAGATCAAGGATGTGACTGATAAGATACCAAAGCTCACCAGTTCCAAGGACGTCCACCCATTTCTTCTGATACATGTTGGCATCAATGACACGGCAAGGAAGGACCTACCGACAATCTGCAAGGACATTGAAGACGTTATCACAAAAAAATGCCCATTAAACTCATTAAATCCAAATTTTGTGTAATATACCACACTTTGCATTGCATCACTTTATGGTAACCGAATAATAAATTAATTCAGTACCACACAATGGTATATAGATAAAAAAACGTATCCTTTATTGACAATACATCCACATACATAAGAAAGGTATCAAACAGATAAAACAAGGGACCATAAAATCCGTAGGAAATCCCATACAAGCTTATTAATGATGGAGACAAAAAAAAACCCTGTCATGCACAATGAATAATAAATTGGGGAGGCAAAATAACCTTTTAAAAATGTAGTATTGTTGTAGCCTACCAAGGTATATACAGCTAATAATAGTAAGGTGTACCGCTTTCCCCACAGGCGCCCCCGGAAGAAGCAGTGCAAAACGTGCGTTGGGGCAGAGGGACTCCCGGGGATCTCCGTCAGCTTGTCTTGGTATGTACCAGAGAACAATTTATTAACGCTAGGCGAATTGTTAGGTCAGCACTATTAGTAGGATCATTGTAGGGGGAGCGGTACACCTTACTATTATTAGCTGTATATGCCTTGGTAGGCTACAGCAATACTACATTTTTAAAAGGTTATTTTACCTCCCCAATTTATTATTCATTGTGCGTGACAGGGTTTTTTTTTGTCTCCATCATTAATAAGCTTGTATGGGATTTCCTATGGATTTTATGGTCCCTTATTTTATCTGTTTGATACCTTTCTTATGTTTGTGGATGAATTGTCAATAAAGGAAACGTTTTTTATCTATATACCATTGTGTGGTACTGAATTAATTTATTATTCGGTTACCATAAAGTGATGCAAGGACATTGAAGAGTTGGGGAAGAAAGTAAAGGAACTGGATGCAGGTAGTTTTTTCTTCTCTCCTTCCAGTAGACGGGCATGGCACCAGGAGATGGAACAGGATCCTTGATGCCAACAAATGGCTAAGACAATGGTGCAGTCAACAAGGATTCGGATTCCTGGTGTGAATTCTTCTCCAGAGACGGACTACACCTCAGCAAACCTGGGAAACACACATTCGCCAGAAGACTTGCTTTACTCATCAGGAGGGCGTTAAACTTGAAGATGAGGGGACAGGAAGAAAAACATTAGACTTGAACATGAAGCCAGAAAACATACTGATGAAGGATATGAGGTGCGGCAAAAAAGGCCCAAGACAACAAATTCAGAAGTGAGGTAAGAAAATTTCTAAAACAATCCACAGGGAGGAGATTGGGAAAAAACAAAATCATCTAAACTGCATGCTCACAAATGCCAGAAGCCTGACGAACAAGATGGAAGAACTAGAATAAGAAATATCTACAGGTAACTATGACATAGTAGGAATAACCGAGACATGGCTAGATGAAAGCTGTGAGTGGACAGTTAACTTACAGGGCTGCAATCTGTATAGAAAGGATTTGTCTTTATGTAAAGTTTTGTCTAAAGTTCACTTTAAGGGAGGATCTTAACAAAGGGAATGAGGATGTCAAGTCCATAAGGGTTGAAATACATTGAGGGAAATATAGTAAAAATTCTAATTGGGGTCTTTTGCAAATCCCCAAATATAACAGAAATCATGGAAAGTCTACTACTAAGGGAGATAGATGAAGCTGCAACCCATAATGATGTCCTTTTTATGGGGGACGCTAACTACACAGATATTAACTGGGAAACAGAGACCTGCGAAACCCATAAAGGCAACAGCTTTCTGCTAATAGCCAAGAATAATTATCTTTCACAATTGGTGCAGAATCCAACCAGAGGAGCAGCACATTTAGACCTAATACTATCTAATAGACCTGACAGAATAACAAATCTGCAGGTCGTCAGGCATCTAGTGAATAGCGACCACAATATTTCAGCTTCACTTGTCTTTCGCTAGGGGGACTTGTCAGGGAGTCACAAAAACATTGCACTTTAGGAAGGCAAAGTTAGACCAGCTTAGAGATGCCCTTAATCTGGTTGACTGGGACAATGTCCTCAGAAATAAGAATACAGAAAATAAATGGTAAATGTTTAAGAACATCCTAAATAGGCACTGTAAGCTGTTAATACCTTGTGGGAATAAAAAGACAAGAAATAGAAAATGCCCAATGTGGCTAAACAAAGAAGTAAGAGAGGCAATTAACAGTAAAAAGAAAGCATTTAAACTACTAAAGCAGGATGGCACCATTAAAGCTCTAAAAAACTATAGGGAGAAAAATACTAAATATAAAAAAATAATTAAAGCTGCCAAAAAGGAAAGAGAGAAGCACATTGCTAAGGAGTGTAAAAATGTCATGATCCAGCGTGGATCTGAGAGTTTAAATGGATAAGTGAACTTTTTTTTTCCTTTGGCTAGGTGCCAAAGTGATGTGATTGCCCCGGTGGCCATTAGAATTATTACACTTGGTGTTGTTCATTCTAAATTGCCCCGGTGGTGGTGAGTGGTAGTGCACTTTAGTTTCTTTGGTTTAGTGCACGTAATTATAATTCAGGTGTGTGGCTCTTTAAAAGAGTTCAGGTGGGTTTGATGACTGTTGGTGATATTGTGTTCGTCATTGGGGAAGCAAGCCTGGGTGAGGAAGGAGCTGAACATGAGTCCTGTGCAGCCCAGCCAGAGGGGACGAGTGGCAGCTATGTGGTCTGCAAGAAGGGCTGGCATGGCGTGGTGGAGTCACAGTTTATGGTGTCGGCAGGAAGTGCTTGCATGGCTTGGTGGAGTGACAACTATGGAGAGAGTTGCACTCAGCTTGCAGGACTTGGTTGCTGAGAGCTGGACTCAAGCATGCTTGACTTTTTGGGCAGGAGCTGAACTCATCTTTGGGACTCTGTGCGGAACCGGCATAGGGAACATTAGGAGTGCAGGGACACTGGCTCAGGGGAGTACAGGAGGTCTCCACTTCCCCATTCCTTATTGCAGGGCCCACCATTGTTAATGTTACCCAGGTTCCCCTTTATTATTTAAATTCGCCTTACTGGAGGCGGGGTTTCCAGACTACTTTATATATAAGTGTAATATCTAAATTCGCCAGTTGGAGGCGGAGTATACAGCTGCACATTTTATTATTTAAATTCGCCCCACTGGAGGCGCTATATTCAGGGTCACCGGTGTCTTATGGGTTCGCCTTGCTGTACTCGCTGCGTCCAGACACACGTGACCGTGACATTATCACCAAACCTACATTTTTTTTTTCTGGTGAGCTTTGGCCATGTGGAGACCTGTGAGTAATTGCTGCCGTGCCTCACTGAGGTGAGTGGGGAGCGGCAAGGTTTTAGAGCCGCTGCAGCAGCAGATATCAGGGTCTGGGGCCTCTGCTCAGGCAACCAGGAAAGCAATATGGAGGCTTTGGCAAATTGTGGGTCTGGCAAAAGCCCCCTTGAGTCGCTGCTGGGGAGTGGGACTTGTTCATACAGGTGGACGTAACCAGACAGGTGGGTGGAGTTGGTGATCCCCATGGTGCTGTCTGGGGTTCCCCGAGGTGAAGGGGTACGTCCCTGTAGTGAGCAGACTGGTGTGATAGTCCACGGGGCTTACGCCAAATCTTCAAATACCACCGAAAAAGTCACCCCTCCTGGTCGTGTGGAGGCGACCAGCGAGTGTATATTTCCTCCATATCCCGGTCCCTTCATCTCCAGGTGTGAGCAGCAGGTGTGCTGTGGGGGAGTAGGGACAAATCTCACCCCTCGCCATTAACCAACCCTGGGACGCCCAGACCTCATGGTGAAAGGGTTGGAGGGTGGTGTCCCTTGGGGAATAGCGGGGGTGTGAGTGTGGTGACACAGGGGGACACCTCTGTTGTCGAGTCCAGAATGAGTTCACCAAATTTATGACTAACGAATGTGTGCAATAAACGTTCAGGTCCGGACCTGTTTGTGAACGAGCGTGTATGGGTGGCCACCAAAAAACATCTTGTGTAAGTGTGTTGCAAAGTGTTACCTGCGCATACTAAACATACACATACATAAACTCGTTCCCCAGGTCTTCACTGTGGAGATGAGTGGTGCCTCCAGAACACATATTACCGATACCAGCGGTGCATTTGTCATTAACCTGAAGTGTCAGGTAGTGGTGGGGTGAACTCAGGATCTGGGCATCCCCGCTGTAGGTGTTTCCCTAATGAGGAGTGGTCTTGATGGTCCAGAGGCCCCTCATTAAGGAGGGGGTACTGTCATGATCCAGCATGGATCTGACAGTTTAAATGGATAAGTGAACTTTTTTCCTTTGGCTAGGTGCCAAAGTGATGTGATTGCCCCCGGTGGCCATTAGAATTATTACATGTGGTGTCGTTCATTCTAAGTTGCCCTGGTGGTGGTGAGTGGTAGTGCACTTTAGTTTCTTTGGTTTAGTGCACGTAATTATAACTCAGGTGTGTGGCTCTTTAAAAGAGTTCAGGTGGGTTTGATGACTGTTGGTGATATTGTGTTCGTCATTGGGGAAGCAAGCCTGGGTGAGGAAGGAGCTGAACATGAGTCCTGTGCAGCCCAGCCAGAGGGGACGAGTGGCAGCTATGTGGTCTGCAAGAAGGGCTGGCATGGCGTGGTGGAGTCACAGTTTATGGTGTCGGCAGGAAGTGCTTGCATGGCTTGGTGGAGTGACAACTATGGAGAGAGTTGCACTCAGCTTGCAGGACTTGGTTGCTGAGAGCTGGACTCAAGCATGCTTGACTTTTTGGGCAGGAGCTGAACTCATCTTTGGGACTCTGTTACTGGACTTCTGCGATTGGTGGTGGACTCTGCTCCAAGGCTGCACTATGGTGAAGGATCCAGTTATGGTGATGGATCCGGGTGGAGGAGAAGATGCACACAGGTAGTGGGCTCTGTTGCTAGGAGCGTACGCAACAGAGCAAAGCTAAGTGGTGTTTCCCCTGTATTGTCATTTTCCCTCATGTGTGTTTAGTGCAGTGGTGGGATTAGTTTCCGCACCGACCAATTCCCTAGTGAGGGTTTAGGTTCAGGGCGAGCTAGGGTTTTTAGGTTCCTGTGCATCACCCGGTGCGGAACCGGCATAGGGAACGTTAGGAGTGCAGGGACACTGGCTCAGGGGAGTACAGGAGGTCTCCACTTCCCCATTTCCTATTGCAGGGCCCACCATTGTTAATGTTACCCAGGTTCCCCTTTATTATTTAAATTCGCCTTACTGGAGGCGGGGTTTCCAGACTACTTTATATATACGTGTAATATCTAAATTCGCCAGTTGGAGGCAGTGTATCCAGCTGCACGTTTTATTATTTAAATTCGCCCCATTGGAGGTGCTGTATCCAGGGTCACGGGTGTCTTATGAGTTCGCCTTGCGGTACTCGCTGCGCCCAGACACACGTGACCGTGACAAAAACGAATCCCAAACTGTTCTTTAACTATATCAATAGTAAAAGAATCATAAGTGAAAGTGTAGGCCCATTAAAAAATTGTGAGGAAAGTATGGTTGTAGATGATGAGGAAAAAGTTAATATATTAAACATCTTCTTCTCTACGGTATTCACGGTGGAAAATGAAATGTTAGGTGAAATGCCGAGATACAAAGAAAACCCCTACATTAAGGGTCACCAATCTAACCAAAGAAGAGGTGCAAAATTGACTAAATAAGATTAAAATAGATAAATCTCCTGGTCCGGATGGCATACACCCACGAGTACTAAGAGAACTAAGTAATGTAATAGACAAGCCATTATTTCTTATATTTAGGGACCCTATAGCGGTGGGGTCTATTCCACTGGACTGACGCATAGCAAATGTGGTACCAATATTCAAAAAGGGCTCTAAAAGTGAACCTGGAAATTATAGGCCAGTAAGTCTAACCTCTATTGTTGGTAAAATATTTGAAGGGTTTCTGAGGGATGTTATTCTGGATTATCTCAATGACAATAACTGTTTAACTCCATATCAGGATGGGTTTATGAGGAATTGCTCCTGCCAAACCAATCTAACCAGCTTTTATGAAGAGGTAAGCTATAGACTGGACCAAGGTGAGTCATTGGATGTGGCATATCTTTATTTTTCCAAAGCATTTGATACCGTGCCACACAAGAGGTTGGTACACAAAATGAGAATGCTGGGTCTGGGGGAAAATGTGTGTAAATGGGTAAGTAACTGGCTTAATGAAAGAAAGAAGAAGGTGGTTATAATTAGTACATTCTCTTACTGGGTCACTGAGACCAGTGGGGTACCGCAGGGGTCGGTGTTGGGACCTATTCTCTTTAACATATTTGTTAACGATCTGGTAGAAGGTTTGCACAGTAAAATATCGATATTTGCAGATGATACAAAACTATGTAAAGCAGTCAATACAAGAGAATATAGTATTCTGCTACAGATGGATCTGGATAAGTTTGAAACTTGGTCCGAAAGGTGGCAGATGCAGTTTAACAATGATGAATGTAAGGTTATACACATGGGAAGAAGGAATCAATATCACAATTACACAGTGAACGGGAAAACACTGGGTAAATATGACATGGAGAAGGACTTGGTATCTTAGTTAATGATAAACTTACCTGGAGCAGCCAGTGCCAGGCAGTGACTGCCAGGGCAAACAGGATCATCTGGTGCATTAAAAAAGTCTGGATACACATGATGAGAGCATTATGCTACCTCTGTACAAATCCCAGGTTAGACCGCACATGCAGTACTGTGCACAGTTTTGGGCACCGGTGCTCAGGAAGGATATAATGGAACTAGAGCGGGTACAAAGTAGGGCAGCAAAATTAATAAAGGGGATGGGGAACTACAATACCCAGAGAGATTAGGAAAAGTAGGATTATTTAGTCTAGAAAAAAGACGACTGAGAGGCGATCTAATAACCATGTATAAGTATATAAGGGGACAACGCAAATATCTCTCCGAGGATCTGTTTATACCAAGGAAGGTGAAGGTCACAAGGGGGCATTCTCTGCACCTGGAGGAGAGAAGGTTTATCCACCAACATATAAGAGGATTCTTTACAGTTAGGGCAGTGAGAATCTGGAATTCCTTTCCTGAGGAGATGGTGATACCTGGATGTCTTCCTGGAGTGTAACAATATTGTATCTTACAGTTATTAGGTTCTTTAGAAGGACGTAGGATTTATTCTGACGGAATATAGACTAAACAGGATGAATAAATGTCTTTTTTCAGCATTACTAACTATTTTACTATATTTCTATATTAAAACAAACAAACAAAATTGCTATTTTAATTAATCTAGAAAACAAAAATTCAATAAATAGTGATTAAGCAGATACAGTATATGCTACCCAAAATAATGAAATTCACAAGTTTTGACACAGACAATACACCATAAATATGCTTCTTTGATGGAAAAAAAAATTCATTGTGTTGGATATGTAAAATAAATATAAAAAACAAAAACATAAAGTCAACAGATCATTCATGTCACAAGTTGAACTCTGTAAAAACAAAACCCAAAAAGCAATGTTACAGTAGTCATAATTAGTATTGTATGCGATATACAGTAAATATTTTTTTATTTCACAAGACTAAAGCTAGTTTCACACTAGCATTCTTGGGCGCAGCGCAGGGCTGCCGCTAAGCCCCGCCCCCGGCCACGCCCCCTCCGGTCAGTTCCTCCTCTGATTGCATGAGGCTGCATGCGATCAGCGTATCCTATATTTAGCACTGGGTACGTTGATAGTACAAAAGAGCACAAAAATGCCACACAGCGCACGATCAGCGTACGATCAGCGTATCCAGCACTAAATATAGGATACGCTGATCGCATGCAGCCTCATGCGATCAGAGGAGGAACTGACCGGAGGGGACACGGTCGGGGGCGGGGCTTAGCGGCATCCCTGCACTGTGCCCAAGAACGCTAATATAAAACTAGCCTAACACTCGAGAAACGCTATCGATTCACCAGCGATGCTTTGAGCTGGGCCTCTCAAAATTTGTTCTAATAAATGATTTCTTATTGTAAATAAAAAAGTATCCCACACAATAATGATTTTTTTGCTTCTTTCATAACCGCACTGACGCTGGAGACTTGTAAGACTATATTCACACTTGCGTTTTTTATTAAACTGTGTGGTTCCACATGGACAAATGTTTCTTAATCACCTTCAAAACTTGATAGAATTTTAGTTGATGAACATAATTCAGTGAAGACATAAATACTTTGCTAGATGTTCCTATACTCTTTAGAGTGAAAACAAGACCATGTAATTCCATGACAACAGCAGACACCATTTCCTGCATTTCAGCCTTTCACTAAATTTTAAAAGGTGTAAGGAAGGAAAAATTGGCAGTGAAAACTTGGCTGATAAAAACCATTACACAGCATTTATCACAGTGGAAACTCTGAACTGTAAAAATAGTTTTGATTGTTATTCCCTTATGATTGCCAAACGGGACTATGAATTAAAGTCAGTGTTGTAGGAAATATTACTCACCTTTCTAAAAGAAAGAAATAATACCAATATGTTTTTTTTTTTTTTTTTAAAACCAGACAATAACATAAATCTGGTGTATGCATAATGGGTATTATTCTTTTCAGCATTTTAGCATCTACCTAAAGTCTGTTTCAATTTAGTCAGTAGGTTTTTCTTACTTGAACCAGAAAGTTTCTTTTACACCGTATCCAAATAGTAAAAACGTGATAATACCTGAGCTTCTTCCTCCAAAAAATACTCATGTTCTCATCTCTGTGAAGTTTGAGACTCTTAAATGAGGCTCAACGGACATTATACGCATATTTGTATTTCCCAGGGAGCAATGCACCTAGGATTTCACTGATTGAGCGCCTTTGCCGGCTGCCACAGTGTTTTCTTTGACTGGTCTCCCTGAGGTCAGTGCTTGTTTCATGACATCTCTGTGAAGTGACGTTTGGGCTTTAGGGGAATTTATAATGAGGGTGACGTTTCTATTTTGCAGTACATGGACTGCAGTTGTAACCTTTACGGATGGTTACATGTTTCTTTAATTGAACTGAGTAGTTTATTTGGGTTTACCTATACTTGCCAACAGTTCTAAATGTAGTAGGAGTTTTTTGGAATCAATCCAGGTAAATTCAGGGTTATCCCAGGATGGAAAGGAGAAAAGTTTAGTATAACTCCATTTAACACTGGACACGTCTGCTTATGTTGGATTTCTTCCATGCTGGGATTAGAGTGGAACTTTAACCCCTTATTGATGGAGCCAATTTTTAAAATTCTGACCAATATCACTTTATGTGGTGATAACTCTTCAACAAATCTCATAGATTTTGAGATTGTTTTTTCGTGGCACATTATAATTTATGATAATGGTAAATTTAGATTGATATGTTTTGTGTTTATTTATAAAAAATTATCAGAAACTTCACAAAAATGTAAAAAAAATTGCAATTTTCAAACTTTGAATGATTATCCGTTTAATCCAGATAGTCACACCATGCAAAAACATTAATAAATAACATTTCCCACATGTCTGCCTTACATCAGCACCATTTTTAAAACGCTAAGTTATTTTGTTAGGCTTTTAGGAGGTTTAAAAATGCAGCAGTAATTTTCAATTTTTTTCAAGGAAAGTTACAAAATGTATTTTATCCAGGTTTGAGGTGACTTTGGGGGTCCTATATATTTGAAAACCCCAAAAAAGTGATAATATTTTAAAAGCAGCACCCCCTGACATATTGAAAACTTCTGTCAGGTAGTTTATTAACCCTTCAGGTGATTTTCAGGAATTAATGTAAAGTGATACAGCAGGAATGAAAAAATGTTTGTCTACCACCTAAATGTCGCTAACTCGCTAACTTCTAAACTGACCACTATCCGGGAGACTGTAAGGCCGCTATTTGGTCATGAACTGCTATGGCAAACATCAGGACCACACAATCTTTATCTCGGTGTGTCAATTAGATTAAAGCGGAAGCCCCCACAACCATTTTTCTGATGTAGTCACTTTTGACAGCAGCAACTAAGGGGTTAAACAGATATGGACGGTGCCAACACTGATCGTTTGTGATACAGCAAGTTGTCAGATATAGTGGACAGTTGACAGCTGCGGGATTGTCACCTGTGTGGGGATGATATTCTCTTATATCTCAGGTAAAAAGACGCATTGGCTGTCATTAAGGGGTTAACATACAAACTTATGCTATTGTTTGATCTAATGAACCAAAAAAAGCTTTTTGGTGTATATTATATACATGGTGGGCCATGTCTATGGATACTCATAAATAAAATGGGAATGGTTGGTGATATCAACTTCCTGTTTGTGGCACATTAGAATATGGGAGGGGGAAAACTTTTCAAGATGGGTGGTGACCATGCTGGCCATTTTGAAGTCGGCCATTTTAGATCCAACTTTATTTTTTCCAGTGGGAAGTGGGTCATGTGACACATCAAACTTTTTGAGAATTTCACACGAAAAGCAATGGTGTGCTTGGTTTTATCGCAAACTTATTCTTTCATGAGTTATTTACAAGTTTCTCTTTGTTTACAGCCATTGACATGTCGCTGAGGTTAACACGTGAGGAGCGGATAGAAATTGTGTTGATGTCTGGTGAATGCAGTACCCGGGTCATTGCAGCAGATTTCAATGCAAGACACCCTACGCAAGAAAACTGTCACCATTCCCATTTTATTTAGGTGTATCAATATAAATGAGCCACCTAAAAAATTTTGCCTCCTCAGTGAACAATATGTTCTGTGTAAACTGAGGGTCCTGTTCCAATTTTTACTTTGCCCATTCTGCAAATTCAGGCCACCGATCTGGGTCATCCTCATTGAGATGCTCCAGCAGCGAGATTTTGTAAGGGAGCCATTTGCGAGTAGCTAATATCCAGATCGGCACCCTGAATTTTCAGAATGGGCAAAACAAAAATTGGAGCAAGACCACCAACCATTCCCACTTTATTTAGGTGTATGCATAAACATGGCCCACCCTGTATGTGTTTATCTAAATATATATATATATATATATATATATATATATATATATATATATTATTAATTATTTATATAGCACCATTGATTCCATGGTGCTGTACATGAGAAGGGGTTACATACAAATTACAGAGATCACTTACAGTAAACAAACTAACAATGACAGACTAATACAGAGGGGAGAGAGGACCTGCCCTTTCGGGCTTACATTCTAAAGGATGGTGGGGAAGGAGACAGTAGGTTGGTGGGTTGCAGTAGTTCCGGTGTTGGTTGAGGTGATATCACCGGTAGTGGTGAGAGAGAAAGAGGTAGCGGGTTCATTGCAGGCTGTAGGCTTTCTTGAAGAGGTGGGTTTTCAAGTTCCATCTGAAGGATCCAAATAGTCGGACTTGTTGGGGGAAAGAATTCCAGAGAATAGGGGCTATTCGGGAGAAGTCTTGGAGGCGGTTGGGTTTGGAGCGAATAAGTGTGGAGGAGAGAAGGAGGTCTTGGGAGTACCGGAGATTGCGTGAGAGAAGGTATCGGGAGATTAGTTCAGAGACATATGGGGGAGACAGGTTATAGATGGCCTTGTAGGTCAGTATTAGTAATTTGAACTGGATACGCTGAGGGAGTGGGAGCCAGTGAAGAGATTTGCAGAGGGGAGAAGTGGAGGAGTAGCGAGGAGAGAGATGAATTAGTCGGACAGCAGAGTTAAGGATGGACTGGAGAGGTGCAAGGGTGTTAGCAGGGAGGCCACAGAAAAGGATGTTGCAGTAGTCGAGGCAGTAGATGATGAGGGCATGCACAAGCATTTTAGTAGATTGAGGGTTGAGAAAATGATGGATTCTGGAAATATTTTTGATCTGGAGGCGACAGGAGGTAGAAAGAGCTTGGATGTGCGGTTTGAAGGACAGGGCAGAGTCATAGGTTACTCCGAGGCAGCGGACTTCCGGTACTGGGGAAAGTGTGATGTCATTAATTATTATAGCTAGATCGGGTAAGGAAGATTTGTGAGATGGAGGAAAGATGATGAGTTCAGATTTGTCCACATTGAGCTTGAGGAAGCGAGAGGAGAAGAGGGAGGATGTGGCTGATAGACACTCTGGGATTCTGGGCAACAGAGAGGTGACATCTGGGCCAGAGAGGTAGATCTGAGTGTCATCAGCATAAAGGTGGTACTGGAATCCGTGGGACTTTATGAGTTGCTCCAGACCAAGTGTATAGATGGAGAAGAGTAGGGGTCCTAAAACAGAGCCTTGGGGGACTCCAACAGAGAGAGGGTGGGATGAGGAGGTGGTGTGAGAGTGGGAGACGCTGAATGTGTGGTTGGAAAGGTATGAGGAGATCCAGGATAGGGCAAGGCCTTTGATGCCGAAGGAGGATAGGATCTGTAGTAGGAGGCAGTGGTCAACTGTGTCGAACTGTGTCGAATGCAGAGGACAGGTCTAGAAGCAGGAGTATAGATTATTGTCCATTTGATTTGGCTGTAAGTAGGTCGTTAGTAATTTTGGTCAGGGCTGTCTCAGTGGAGTGATGGGGGCAGAAACCAGATTGTAGATTGTCAAAGAGCAAGTTAGATGATAGGTGGTAGGAAAGTTCGGCATGGACATGCTGTTCCTGGACTTTGGAAGCGAATGAGAGCAACGATATTAGGCAATAGCTGGACATAGCGGTTGGGTCGAGGGTTAGCTTTTTAAGGATAGGCGTGATTGTGGCATGTTTGAAAGCAGAAGGGAAGGTACTGGACATTAGTGATAGGTTGAAGAGGTGGATTAGCGATGGGATAAGTGTGGTGGTGAGGTTGGAGAGGAGGTGGGATGGGGTCGAGTACACAGGCTGTGAGGTGCAATTTGGAGAAGAGACGATCAAGCTCCCCTTCAGTGATGTTGGAGAGTGAGGTTATGGTGTTTGGGCATTAGTCTGGTATACAAAGGGGTGGTGGTGGTTGAGTGATGAAGACTTGCCTTGTTTGGCCAATCTTGTTTTTGAAGTGTGGGGCAAAGTCCTTGGCAGAGATGAGGGAGGTTGGAGGTGGCAGTGGTGGGAAGAAGAGGGAGTTAAAACTTTTGAATAACTGTTTGGAGTTATAAGATATTGAAGATATGAGGGTTGTGAAGTAGGTTTGTTTAGCAGAGGTGAGGGCAGATTTGAAATCGAGTGTTGCCTGTTTGAATGTGGTGAAGTCATCTTGCGAATTTGTTTTCTTCCAGCACCGCTCTGCAATCCTGGACACTTGTCAGAGCTTTTTAGTCGTGTTATTGTGCCAGGGTTGTCTGTTGATACGTCATACTCTGCCATGAACGAGAGGGGCAACTGCGTCAATAGCTGATGCAAGAGTGGCATTGTAGAACGCAGTGGCACCGTCTGTGTCATGCAGTGAGAATATGGATGCAAGTGGTAGAATAGAGTCACAGAGCACGTGGGTGTCTAGGTGTGCAAGGTTTCTGCGGGGGTGCACATGTTGCTGGACATGGGTGCCAGGTGAGGAGGACAGGGATGAGAAAGTGAGTAGATGGTGGTTGGATCGAGAGAGAGGGGAGGTGGTGAAGTTAAAAAGAGAGCAGAGATGGGTGAAGACCAGGTCTATTGTGTGTCCTTCTGTGTGGGTGGCTGAGGAGGACCACTGAGTAACTCCAAAGGATGAAGTTAGGGTCAGGAGTTTGGAGGCTGCTGACTGAAGGGTATCAGTGGGGATGTTGAAGTCACCCGTGATGATAGTGGGTATGTCGGTTGAAAGCAAATGAAGAAGCCAGGTAGAGAATTGGTCAATGAAGGCAGTGGTTGGGCCTGGAGGTCGGTATATGACGACCACTTGGAGGTTGGAGGGAGAGTAGATGCGAACAGAGTGGACTTCAAAAGAGGGAAGGATTAGGGAGGGAAGAGGTGGGATTGGGTTGAAGGTGCAGTTGGAAGAAAGGAGGAGACCCACTCCTCCACATGTCTGTTGCCAGGGCGAGGAGTGTGGGTGAAGTGGAGGCCACCGTAACACAGCGCAGCAAGGGAGGCGGTGACAGAGGGTGTCAGCCATGTTTCTCTGAGGCCGAGGAAGGCAAGATTGCGAGAGAGAAAGAGGTCATGAATCACATGCTGCGGGCATTCCAAAGTGCTCCCGAGAGGGGGTTGGGTGTCAATGGCACAGGTTTTAAGTTGGAAAGATTGTGGTAGTTCTTATTAGATAGGGAGTGGTTGGAAGGGGAAGTAATGGGTGGTATGAACTGTGGGGGTCCAGGATTTGGAGACATGTCGCCAGCAGTGAGGAGAAGCAGAGAAAGGGAGAGCAGATGGGAGAAGGAGAGTGGGCAGCTTGTTTTATGTTTCATTCGGACAGATTTGAGTTGCAGTTAAGCAGAGGAGGTCAGGTGGGGAGGAAAGAGGGAAGGGGAGATGATTATTTGGTTAGAGGGTGCTGGGGTTTGGGGATAGTGAAGGAGAGTGAGGATTAAAGGAGCAAACACTGTGAGGGCGTATGTAAACATGGTGAGGAAATAAGATAGGTTAAGAAAAGCTAAGTCCAAGTAATAAGAAGGGCTTACTCAGCAGACATACCCAAAAGAGACAGGTACATAGTGTGGGGTCCTGATTCCTGCCGAGACTAACTGCCATAGTAATAACTGCATCTTCACAATACTTTTGCTGCAGTGATACTTATACTGCAGGGACACACGTGCCTGACCCGCGCACATGTCCCCCTAGTCGGCATCTGAATATATAGGACTGAGTAGAGGATCAGGTGAGAGGGATTGTGGGAACTGATTTGGAATAAATTGCCAATTGCCTAGCACACCAGGGGATGTTAGACAATCAAAGGAACTATATACACTCACTGGCCACTTTATTAGGTACACCATGCTAGTAACGAGTTGGACCCCCTTTTGCCTTCAGAACTGCCTCAATTCTTCGTGGCAGAGATTCAACAAGGTGCTGGAAGCATTCCTCAGAGATTTTGGACCATATTGACATGATGGCATCACACAGTTGGCGCAGATTTGTCGGCTGCACATCCCTGATGCGAATCTCCCGTTCCACCACATCCCAAAGATGCTCTATTGGATTGAGATCTGGTGACTGAGGAGGCCATTTGAGTACAGTGAACTCATTGTCATGTTCAAGAAACCAATCTGAGATGATTCGAGCTTTATGACATGGCGCATTATCCTGCTGAAAGTAGCCATCAGATGTTGGGTACATTGTGGTCATAAAGGGATGGACATGGTCAGCAACAATACTCAGGTAGGCTGTGGCGTTGCAACGATGCTCAATTGGTACCAAGGGGCCCAAAGAGTGCCAAGAAAAAATTCCCCACACCATGACACCACCACCACCAGCCTGAACCGTTGATACAAGGCAGGATGGATCCATGCTTTCATGTTGTTTACGCCAAATTCTGACCCTACCATCCGAATGTCGCAGCAGAAATCGAGACTCATCAGACCAGGCAACGTTTTTCCAATCTTCTACTGTCCAATTTCGATGAGCTTGTGCAAATTGTAGCCTCAGTTTCCTGTTCTTAGCTGAGAGGAGTGGTACCCAGTGTGGTCTTCTGCTGCTGTAGCCCATCTGCCTCAAAGTTCGATGCACTGTGCGTTCAGAGATGCTCTTCTGCCTACCTTGGTTGTAACGGGTGGCAATTTGAGTCACTGTTGCCTTTCTATCAGCTCGAACCAGTCTGCCCATTCTCCTCTGACCTCTGGCATCAACAAGGCATTTCCGGCCACAGAACTGCCGCTCACTGGATTTTTTTTCTTTTTCGGACCATTCTCTGTAAACCCTAGAGATGGTTGTGCGTGAAAATCCCAGTAGATCAGCAGTTTCTGAAATACTCAGACCAGCCCTTCTGGCACCAACAATTATGCCACGTTCAAAGGCACTCAAATCACCTTTCTTCCCCATACTGATGCTCGGTTTGAACTGCAGGAGATTGTCTTGACCATGTCTACATGCCTAAATGCACTGAGTTGCCGCCATGTGATTGGCTGATTAGAAATTAAGTCTTAACACACAGTTGGACAGGTGTACCTAATAAAGTGGCCAGTGAGTGTATATATATATATATATATATATATATACTGAATGCTGTCTGTAATCTGGCAAGTTTACTTTGAAACAAAAATTTTTACAGTTTGTAAATAAGTAAATTGAAGAGTTTCAAGGAGCGTTGGGGCTCTTATTGCTGCTCTATATTAGAACTACCCAAATCCTTTTTAGCAGCTATTAAGGGCTCAAGGGCTGACACTGAACCACCACATATATATATATATATATATATATATACAGTATATAGAGAGAGAGAGAAAAAAAACAAAAAAAACTGACCAGCACCTCCAAGTGTGAACATGTGCATGCCGCAAAAACTGGAGGATGTGCTGGTCGTTTTTTTTTTTTCCTCTATTTAGTTGTTGGATGCTAGCTGCCTCCAGCCTGATCTTGCACGCCTCCCATTGGCCTTGCAGGTTTTTTAAATATTTTTGAGGATTATTGTCTAAATTAAATGGTTTTAATGTTTTTCTGTGTTTTCACATGGCCTAGATTCATGTACATGTGCTGCTGTAATCTTTTTCTCTATATTGTGCAGTTTTTGCAGCTTGCACGTGTTCACACTAGGAGATGCTGGTCATTTTTTTTTTCTATATTTAGTTGTTGGATGCTAGCTGCCTCCAGACTGATTTTGCACCCCTCCCATTGGCCTTGCAGGTGGCCGCAATCAGCTCTACCTGCCCATAAATTGTAGGCTTAGCCCGGTAGTGACATGTTTGTCCAAAATTGTAGGCTGGTGGCCCAGAAGAGGCTTATGTACAGTAGAGCAGGGACCCATCAGGGGAGGCCACCTTGCCGTGGTTGGTGGGCTTACATGAATTGGCCAATTTATGCACTAAAGGGCATGTCACACTAAGAGATATCGCTAGCAATATCGCTATAACTAGTGACGTTATAGCGATATTGCTAGCGATATCTCTGTGTCTGATACTTACCAGCGACCTGCTCCCCCGCTGGTTATCGCTGATCGCGCGAGAACGTTCAGGACTGTTTCTCGTCGTCAGCTTCCTGCGGCGCTTCCTGCTGTGAGGACGAGCGACGCGTGGAGCCGGGCGGGAGGACGCAGGATCGCCTGGTGTGACAGGTAAGTAGCGATCCCCGTCCCCAGCGATGTCGCTAGTGAGATCTGCCTATGTGGCAGCTCACTAGCGACCACTTAGCGATGTACCAGCGATCCTGACCGCATCATATCGCTGGTCGGGATCGCTGGTACATCGCTAAGTGTGACAGTACCTTTAGAACCTTCATTTTTCATCTTACTGTAAGTAATTTTTTTTTTAAATATATATTTTTGAGGATTATTACCGTATATACTCGTGTATAAGTCGACCCGTGTATAAGTCGGCCCCCCTAATTTTACCTCAAAAAACTGGGAAAAATGTATTGACTCGCGTATAAGTTGAGGGTGCACAGTGAGTGGCCTCAGTTATCTGCATAGTATGTGGCCCCAGTTATGATGCACAGTATGTGGCCCCAGTTATGATGCACAGTGAGTGGCCCCAGTTATGATGCACAGTGAGTGGCCCCAGCTTTTCTGCACAGTGAGTGGCCCCAGTTATGATGCACAGTGAGTGGCCCCAGTTATGATGCACAGTGAGTGGCCCCAGCTTTTCTGCACAGTGAGTGGCCCCAGTTATTTGCACAGTGAGTGGACCCAGTTATGATGCACAATGAGTGGCCCCAGCTTTTCTGCACAGTGAGTGGCCCCAGTTATCATGCACAGTGAGTGGCCCAGCTTTTCTGCACAGTGAGTGGCCCCAGTTATGATGCACAGTGAGTGGCCCCAGTTATGATGCACAGTGAGTGGCCCCAGTTATGATGCACAGTGAGTGGCCCCAGCTTTTCTGCACAGTGAGTGGCCCCAGTTATGATGCACAGTGAGTGGCTCCAGCTTTTCTGCACAGTGAGTGGCCCCAGTTATTTGCACAGTGAGTGGCCCCAGTTATTTGCACAGTGAATGGCCCCATCATGTTGCTGCTGCCGCTGCCTCCCTTGCAAAAAAAAACAAAAACCTGTATGCTCACCTCAGTCGCTGCCCCCTGCTCATCAGCGTTGCGCTCTGCAGTGACTGTGCAGGCAGAGAGCGATAGCGCTCTCTGACCTGATGGTCACTGCAGAGGACGCAAGACAGCAGAGCGCAGGGACAGGTGAATATGCCTCCCAACCCCCCGTTCATACTCACCGGGTCCTGGCACTTGTCTCTGCAGCTCCCCTGATTGTTACATATTGTTGGCACTGCTCTCTTCCTGGTTCAGCTGTCACGTGGCACCCGCTCATTAAATATGCGCATATTTAATGAGCGGGTACCGTTTGACAGCTGAAGCAGGAAGAGAGCAGCCTCGACAACATGTAACAAGCAGGGGAGCTGCAGAGAAGGGTGAGTATGATCTGACACCCCAGCTCCCCCTCCCCCGCCGATCCCCCCGGTATATGACTCGTGTATAAGTCGAGAGGGGGACTTTCAGCCCAAAAAAATGGGCTGAAAGTCTCGACTTATACACGAGTATATACGGTATCTAAATTGAATTGTTTTAATGTTTTTCTGTGTTTTCACATGGCCTAGATTCATGTACATATGTTGATGTATTCTTTTTCTCTATATTGTGCAGTTTCTGCAGCTTGCACGTGTTCACACTAGCAGGTGCTGGTCATTTTCTCTCTCTCTCTCTGCACCCTCTTTTGAAAGTATCACAGCTTGTAAACACATTTTGTAAATAGACATGAGTCTTTCCATTCTTGTTGGAGGGATTTACATCGATTCATCTTTGGAAAAGTCCCACAGCTCTTTGAGATTCCTGTGTCATGTTGCATGCACTGCTATTTTGTAGTCTAGCCACAAATTTTCAATGATGTTCAGAACAAGGGACTTTGAGGGCCATTGTAAAACCTTCAACTTGCGCCTTTTGAAGTAGCATATTCTGGATTTTGTAGTGTGTTGTGTTTAGAATCATTATCCAATTGTAGAAGCCATCCTCTTTTCAACTTCAGCATTTTTAAAGATGGTGTTACCTTTGCATCAAGAATTTGTTAAATTTCAGTGAATACCTTATTCCCTAAACCCATGAAATCTTCTCTGTGCCATTGGCTGAATCACAACCCTAAAGCATGATCGATCCACCACAATGCATAATGGTTAGCGAGATGTTCTTTGACTGAAATTCTGTGCCCTTTTTCCTCCACACATACAGTACCTTTGATCATTGTGGCTAAAGAGTTCTATTTTTACCCCATCACATCACATCCACAGGACTTGTTTCCAAAGTGCATCAGGCTTGTTTAGATGTTCATTTGCACACTTTCGAAGCTTAACTTTATGGTAAGGTCTCAGAAGAAGTTTTCTTCTGATGACTCTTCCATGAAGGCCATATTTGTGCAGGTGTCTCTGAACAGTAGTACAGTATATCACAACTCCAGAGTCTGCTAAATCTTTCTGAAGGTCTTTTGCAGTCAAGCGATCTCTAGCAATCATACAAGTAGTTCTAACTGACATTTTTCTTGGTCTTCCAGACCTTATCTAAAGCTTTAATGTTCCTGTTAATTACCATTTCTTAATTACATTTCAAATTGAGGAAAGGACAATTTGAAAACGCTTTGTTACTTTCTTATAGCCTTCTCCTGCTTTGCGGGCTTCCACCATTTTCAGTTTCAGAATGCTAGGCAGCTGCTTAGAGGTAGAGATGAGCAAACATTTCAAGGTTCGATTTGGCTTGATTCACGATTAGACATACCCAAAAGACATTAGATTCAATGGGAGGGCAAACCAAATGTATACACAACACCTTAACCCTGCTGTACTGTTCGGGTCAATATGACCCGAAATGATTTTTGAGATGCTGCAGATTTTTTTTAATGAGGATTTGAAACTAGTGGTTCCTTGACTTCTCCTCATTTGTGGAGCTCTACATTTTTTTTTGTTTACTTTTTGCTACACGCTGATTGTTACACTTGTACTGTTTGGGTCAATATGACCCGATAGCATTTTATACTGTTCTATAGGTCTCTGATTATTTCTGACTGCAAAAGTTATGTTTTTTTATGTGTACTTCATCTCAAAATGGTGGTGGTTTCACTGTTCTTATCAGTAAGAAAGTCATTATCTAGTCTGTTTGTGAGAGAGGAGAAAGGTTTCATGAAATTTCTAGAGTACTGCGGTTTGATTCTAAAATAGATAGAATGGAAAGAAGAGCTAAAGATAAACTAGCCCCTATTAGAAATGTTTGGAATCAACGGGTAGAGATTCTGCCAAAATTGTATAATAGTGGTGAAACTGTAACTGTTGATGAGCAACTGGTGGCATTCCGAGTTGGGTGCCCATTCACACAATATATACCAAGTAAGCCAGCAAAATATGGCATCAAGATCTGGACACTTTGCGACAGCAAAAGTTCATATGCTCTAAATGTTCAAGTGTATACAGGAAAAACCCCTGATGAAAGACCTGAAAAAAATCAGAGTATGCATGTTGTTCTCGATTTGACTCATGGACTAAAAGGACAAACTGTCACATGTGACAACTTTTTTACATCCTATCAGCTAGGCCAGATGTTGAAGAAAAAACAACTTACCATGCTGGGTACTATGAGAAAAAACAAACCTGAACTACCGCAAGGTATCCTTAGCAAGAGAGAGGTGTACAGTTCTACTTTTTATTTTTCTGGAAATACAACTGTTCTTATGTTCCAAAAACAAACAAACAGGTAATTCTAATGAGCACAATGCACCATGACAATGCCGTAAGTGATAGAGAAGACAGAAAGCCTGACATTATTTTGGATTATAATGCCACAAAGGGAGCAGTTGATACTTTATACCAAGCAATATCAACATATACATGCAAACGCAAAACCAATCGGTGGCTAATGATTTTATTTCATAACATACTGGACGTTTCTGCATACAATGCATTTGTCTTATGGAGAGAAATCGACCCCGATTGGAACCGGAATAAGCTGCATAAAAGAAGATTATTTCTTGATGAATTGGGAAAATTCCTGGTGAGGCCATATATTGAGAGCAGAAAAGTGACCCCCAGAAGTGATGGAGCAACAGCCATTGTAAAAAGTGTCCAGCATGGTCAAGAAAGAGACTCCACATCCACTGCCTCCACCAGCACAGCTACCAGCAAAAAAAGGAAGAGATGTAGCTTCTGTCCATCTGCCTGTGACAATAAGACTAATTTGACATGTGCTGCATGTTCAAAATATCTGTGTAAAGGACATGTGTCTTATTATTGTGTTCAGTGTAAAAACGCATGAACATGTTCAGTTTTTTCTTTTTTCTTTCTAAAAAGGTTGAAGTTTTTATGATTTTTCATTTGTTGATTTATAAAATTTGTTTTCAAAAAGTTAAATTTCATGTTTAAGTAATAGTAATGTAAAGCTTCTTTGTTATTTGTGTGCAGAATGTCAACAATCGAAGATAATTGCAAAAAGCCTGTGTAACCTTTTTATGAAAAAAAAAAAAAAATAATTAAGTTTCAATTTAAATTTTTCATTTGTTTATGATCAACCATGTTCACATACAGTATTTTAATGAAAAAAGTATTCAAATAAAACAATTAGAGTAGCTAAAAATCAAGAATTAATAGGTCGGGTCACATTGACCCGGGAACAGTACAAGTGTATAGCAAATGCGAACAGAACAGCAGGGTTAAGGGGTGACAAAAAGCTTCCCAAACAGCTAAAAATAGGGGTAGACACCATGAAAACTGGCATCAATTGACCCACAATAGATATTTTCAAATGGCAATTATACTGTTCTCATACACGTTAGCAGGGTGTGCAATGAGACATGTAGCTAAACCCCCTGTCTTCATTAAGAAAAGAGGCTGGAAAATTGTAACCTTCTTTTATTGATTGCAGATGTGACAGTAAAGGGTGAAACTATAGGATGCAATAACAGGAGCATTTCAGAATATATAACTGCACAGAGCATAAAATACAGATAGTCTGCAGTACACAGTAACATGAGGTAATACATAGGTAACATGAGGTAATACATAGGTACCATGAGGTAATACATAGGTAACATGAGGTAATACATAGGTAACATGAGGTAATACATAGGTACCATGAGGTAATACATAGGTAACATGAGGTAATACATAGCTGATGATTACCTATTTATACAACAAACGTTATAAACACAGGATTATAGCACCTAGATAGTGCTTACAAACTATGCTTAGAGCAGGCTGTTTAAGAAGCATGAAGAACATGAATGGTGTAGTTTCTCCTAAGACAGATGGAGGAATAATGGCTGCTGTTCCCCTCACAGTGTCATAAACAAGACTATGATGTAACAGGAACAATCCCACAATACATTGCAAATTAAACTAGAATCTATGCATTAAACGGCCAGCAGGTGGTGCTGTTACCTTACAGTATGAAATATATGAAGGATTAATACACACAAAAAATACAAAGTCAGTAATAATCGAAGTCATAAAAAATGACTAGACCTTCTAGACAGCAATTATATGGCTGGACAGAACACTCTCCGCTTGACGTCAGCCGACGTCAATATTGTGTTTATTGGACGAGAACAGCAGAATGAGTTCCCCTACTGGCCTGAGGAACAATTGGTCTCGCCTTGTTTTCCTATTTTTACTTCCACCTTACGTACGATTCCATCCTTACTTGGGAATGTCTGGGTAATGAGAACAAATGGCCAATCATTTCTTCGAGACTGACAGTCTTTCTTTAGTGCTATATTGCCAGGCTGGAGGTTAGGCTTGCTGGTTTGCCACTTTCTCCTCTGTTGCAGAGTAGGCAGGTACTGTTTTTTCCACTTGTCCCAAAAGGCACTGGAGAGACTCTGTACTTGTCTCCATCGACTCCTGTAACAGTCTTTAGCATTAAATTCTCCAGGTGGAGAGCAGTTAGGGTCAGTCTTCTGCATAAGCAGCAGGGCTGGGGTGAGAACAGTTGGGTCATTAGGATCACTGGTTCATTCAGCCA
Source organism: Dendrobates tinctorius (assembly GCF_039654945.1). Lineage (NCBI taxonomy): Eukaryota > Metazoa > Chordata > Amphibia > Anura > Dendrobatidae > Dendrobates > Dendrobates tinctorius. The sequence goes on from NW_027361676.1 coordinate 79,160,875, forward strand.
TGAATGTTGTCACGCTTTCGTGTGTCAGTCTTGCAGATCCTTCTTGTAAGAAGATTGAATCGAGGATTCTCCTTGTGACACCAATCATTCTCTACCATACACCTCTCATGTGTGAAGAATGCGGTGGGTTAAAAGTCCAAGTACACCCATGTACACTTAGGTATTTTTCCACGTCCTTCATATCCAAGTTGGAAGAGAGTTGCAGTTCTCTTGCTGCTCCGACAAAGTTCGTGCCTCGGTCTGAACGAATATGTTTGACGGGTCCTCTGATGTCAATGAAACGCCGGAGAGAATTTATGAAGCATGAAGTGTCCATAGATTAATTTACCTCTATGTGGACAGCTGTAATGGATAGACAAGTGAACATAATCACCCATCGTTTCCCATTGGCCTCCTCTGGTTTGTCGGACAACCACAGACCAAGGACCAAACACATCTAGACCAATGTTGGTGAAAAGTGGATCTGTGCTAAATCGGTCATATGGAAGATCTGCCATCTTCGGAATCTGTGACATACCATGAAGTTTCTTGCAAGTAACACAGTTAATGATGAATCTGCACACACATCTCTTAGCTCCAACTATCCAGACCAAATGTTCTTAAGGCTCCCTCTGTGAACATACGACCTTGGTGTTTTGTCCGCTCGTGATGATGTTGAACAAGAAGAGTAGCTATGTGATGTTGTCCAGGAACTATCACGGGATGTTTCTCTACAGAGCCTATTTTTGCCTCTTTAAGGCATCCTCCTATTCTTAAGAGACCGTCTCCATCCATGACTGGGTCGAGTTTCCTCAGAACACTATCTTTTGGTATTGGTCGTTGATTGGTTACACAGTCGATTTCTTTGGCATAGTTTTCCCATTGTACAGCTCGGATAACTATATTCTTCGAGTGCTCTAGCTGTAGAGCTGTGTGGACGTGTTTACCATGGTGCCATTGGTCCTCAAAGTCTTGAAGTGTAGGTGCTAACTCTTTATGACCGTTCTTACATATCTTCTCCATGAAGGTTAAGAAATGGTCTTTCATCTTTGGTCTACTACAGAAGCTGTGCATGAGGGAGACAAAGTGTTTGTAAACTTGTTCTCTGTTGCTAGGCAAGCGTTGTCTTTGAGACTTGAAGGGTAGAGATGCAATCCAGCTCTTCATTTTGTCCTGCACCATTCCTTGCTCCATCATCTCTAGAAACAGTCTATCTTCAAATGACATTGCTGTACTATTATCATCTTTGGTCTTGTGGAAGACCGTACACCCAAGGTGATCTTGGTCGCAATTCTGAATGCAATCATCATTGGCAAAACTCGCTAAGATACTTGGTGCTGAAGTGCTGTGTAGCAACTTCTTTGTGAAGTAGTGATTTTCACATGGTTGAAGGAGAGAGAAATCAAGCGTACTGGTAAGTATGCTGTTAACCACTGTCAGTTTGTGTGCTTCTCCTAAACAGTCCTCTCCTACAATGACCCACCCAAGGTCGAGTCTCTGGGCATATGGAGCGTTGTGAGAGCCATTGATACGCTGCCTAACCTTGTGGACTCATAGAATATCTATCCCAAGGAGCAAGACTATTTGAGCCTCTGGGTCAAGGTTAGGTATCAGGCGTTCTATACGCTTCAGATGAGGATGATGCGATGCCACTTCAGGCGTAGGTATCTCTGACCTGTTGTCAGGAATCTGGTTACATTCCAATATGGCTGGTAAGGGCAGACGCATTTGGCCATCTATAGACTCGACTACGTAGCCTGTTGCTCTCCTACCAGCTGTCTCTACTATACCGGCACAAGTTTTCAAAGAGTAGGGGGCACTGGGTCCTCTGAAGTTAAAGCTATCAAAGAAGGCAGTGGCTAATGACCTGTTACTCTGATCATCTAAAATCGCGTATACTTTGATGGCTTTGTCCTTTTCGTGTGCCGGGTAAACTCTCACTAGGGAAATTTTAGAGCAGGACTTGCCTCCCATGAGATTTCCACAAACTTCTGTACACTTAGAAGTAATGGCTGGAGTGTCAGTATTTGAGTCATTCAGCTCCCCGCTATGCTCTTGGGGCAAAGCATCCGAAGGTGGTCCAGGGTGTAGAACTGAGTTATGTTCGGTGCTGTCACACTCGGTACACCTTGCACTAACCTCACAGTCCCTGGCGAAGTGGGATGTTGAAGAGCAGCATTTGTAGCAGATGCGGTTCTCCTTAAGGAAGGCCTTCCTTTCTTCCAATGACTTTTCTCTGAAAGCTCTGCACTTAAGTAAGGAATGTGGCTTCTTGTGTAAGGGACACTGCCTGCTTGGGTCCTTGGATTTGTCTTCTCCTTGACCGGAGCTGAACTCTTTGCGAACTGAACCTGTGGAAGAAATGTTAGTTTTGTGGACCTCTACAGTTGTTCTATGAGGTTTACTAACAGTTATTGGCACATGACAGCATGAAATCAAAGCTAGGATCATTTCTAATTTTTGCTTGTTCTGAGACAAAATCTACAAACACATTGAATGGAGGAAATGGTACATTGTAAGTCTGTTTATACATAGAACCATATGTAACCCATTTGTCTTGCAGGTTATATGGGAGTTTTTGAACTATGGGGTTCACACCTCTAGCAGTGTCGAGATATATCAACCCCACAAGATCTCCTTCTGTTTTTGCTACACACAACTCCATTAACAAGTCAGTTAATTCTCTGAGCTTTGAATAATCCTTGTTCACTATTCTAGGAAAGTCCTCTATTCTTTTAAACAAGGCACTTTCTATAACCTCTACTGAGCCATAGCATTCATCAAGTCTATTCCAGATTCTTTTGAGGCAGAAATCTGGATAATTTACATTAATGTCTCTGATTCTCTTTGCGTGTTCGGCAGACTTACTTCCTAGCCATTTTACCAAGAGATGCACTTCTTCACTACATGATAGACCTATGTCTCTTATGGTATTTTTGAAGGAGGCTCGCCAAGCCCAGTAGTTTTCTGCACGATCGCTGAACTTTACAAGTCCCTTAGTGACCAACTCACGTCGAGCAAGGAACTTGACAAAGTCCATCGTGGCTTGATTGGCACTGATGCCAGCTGATGGAGTGTTGTCAGAGTACATGTGTGCTGTGCGATCATACCTGTTAGATGTCTCTGGTTTGGTCCAACTGCTGTAATACCTTTCTGAAGCGAAGGGATTCTCTTTAAGTCGGGACAGATTCCGGATCTTCTGTTCTGGAGAAAGATTATCGTAGTCAGTATCATCCCAATGTGTATTTCTTTGCTTTTGGTAGGGAGACTGATAGTTGGCTTTCTAGGGGTCCGAATTATCTGGTTGGCTTGGCTTGTTGACAAAATGCTCTGTCTTCGCCTGTGGGTCCGGATTGTCATTTGATTTGGAATGCTGATGGACGTACTCTGCAGTACACTGCAATGGATCGTGAGTAACTTGTTGTAGGCCTTGCACACTGCTGTGTCTGCTGTGTTCATCGTCAGAATATATGGCAGCTTCTAGGGCTTCTGCTTCTGCTATGGCAGCTGCTGTTTCTTTTTCAATAGCAAGTTTCTGTAATGTTGCTTCAAGGCATGCTTTCTCTGCATCCAGCCATGCTTGCTGTAGTTTCAATTCTATCTCTTGCTCAGCAAAGGTGCTTCTTGCTTTTGCCATTTCAGCTTTTGTGCGGGCAATAGCGGCGGCATTGCTGATGGATGATGTCTTGGAGGAACCAACTCGTGATCTCGTCTTGAAAGAGGATGCTCGTCCTTGAGACATGATTCAACAGTTAGGCGACCGCTGTGATATCTCTTTGTCGGCTCTGCGTGGATAATGGCGGGATCCGTATGATCCGATTATTTGGTCCAACCGTTAGGAGGTTGCTGCAATATCCGTACGCAATAACCATATGCTTGGATAATGGCGGGCTCTGTAATGTCAGATCTTCTGAACTTGTTCTCAGCAGTTGTTTCACTATACTGTCCTCATACTCGTTAGCAGGGTGTGCAATGAGACATGTAGCTAAACCCCCTGTCCTCTTTAAGAATAGAGGCTGTAAAATGGTAACCTTCTTTTATTGATTGCAGATGTGACAGGAAAGGGTGAAACTATAGGATGCAATAACAGGAGCATTTCAGAATATATAACTGCACAGAGCATAAAATACAGATAGTCTCAATACACAGTGACATGAGGTAATACATAGGTACCATGAGGTAATACATAGGTTCCATGATTACCTATTTAATACAACAAACGTTATAAGCACAGGATTATAACACCTAGTGCTTACCAACTATGCTTAGAGCAGGCTGTTTAAGAAGCATGAAGAACACGAATGGTGTAGTTTCTCCTAAGACAGATGGAGGAATAAAGGCTGCTGTTCCCCTCACAGTGTCATAAACAAGACTATGATGTAACAGGAAAAATCCCACAATACATTGAAAATTAAACTAGAATCTATGCATTAAACGGCCAGCAGGTGGTGCTGTTACCTTACAGTATGAAATATATGAAGGATTAATACACACAAAAATACAATGTCTGTAATAATCGAAGACATAAAAAATGAATAGACCTTCTAGACAGCAATTATATGGCTGGACAGAGCAGCAATGCAGCAGTCAGTCATGGGCCATGCATGAGGCATCAGGGTCTGGCCCATGTTTTACAGCTTGGAATTGAAGTTTTAATGAGGAGCGGTGTAAGCCTTCTTAGTTTGTCGTCCAGACACCTTATGCATCAGCCCATTTTTTTTTAGTTTCTCAGCCATGCTCAGGTGGCACAAACATCATGTTCATAGACTACTATCGGTAGAAAAATGTAAGAATAACAAACGTAGTTGACTGATCATTTCACCCACAGTAGAACCTTTTATAATGCCACAGAAGCAGTCAGCTATGGCCCATATAAGAGTTAGCAGGCTCTGGTCCAGTATTTACAGCTTGGAATTGAAGTTTTAATGAGGGCCTGGTGGTTAAAGGGAAGGTGCCGCAATTTTATATAATTTGCAAAAAAAAAGAGTAAGTAACAAAACATGTTGTTTCAGCAAATGTTGTACTAACTAGGATTTATGGTTTGTTTGTAATAATGTTTTAATGTAGCCACTGGGCGCTGCCATCTCGATTTGCAGATCTGTGGAGGACTCATACAGTCTGCAAGTATGGCCGTCCCTGGACATAGAAGACAGTAGTCGGTTCCCGACCCCATCTCTAACATTGCAGCCTCATTAGCAGTGAACTGGGCACGCCCCTGTGGGCTGCACCATTCACTGCTGTAGGTGTGGCTGGGCGCCATTTTACTGTAGCCCAGTGTTATCTGCTGAGCTCCACTTTCTGCACTGTGCTTCCTGCTCCAGCTCTACTGTCCTCCTGCTCTGTCTCCGCCTCCCCACTCACAGCCCCAGTGATCTCTGGTAATCTGACACCTTCCCTTTTATGACAGCTTTTATGGCTGTCTGAGGAGGACAGTGACATATACAGCCCATAGTCTAGGGTATAATTGGTGGTGGGGGGGGCTGGAAGTTTCACCGGTGTGGGCATATTTGTTATGATGAGTCAACGAAGGAGGAAAAAACAAAATACCAGCTAAGTCCAGAAAAACCAGAGAGGTTGGCAGCTATCGGATTGCAGACCCCTGAACCTATCCACAACAACTAGCAGTAGCCGTGGGGGGCTCCTACGGTGCCTTTGACCCCTCGATCACAGCCGGAGAGCTACATAGCCTAAAGACAGAAAGGGGAAAAACTAAACTGACCCAGAGCAGACCCCAAAGCAATAGGCAGCCCCCAACATATAATGACGGTGAAGCAAGATGAAAACACTAACACAGATAGAAAGATAGGTTGAGCAAATGATGGGGCCCAAGCTAACTACATAGGACAGGATAGGAAAGCTGCTGTCTGCCATGCGCAAAAACAATATCAAAATGAGCCAACCGACTGATAGGAAAAACAGGCCCTGAAGTCGCTAGGCTTCAAAAGACTATATCAGCACTCAGGTATATTCTGAAGACAGAGCAAAAGATCAACAGATCAGAGACAAAAATGGAATTCAGCTCACCCCCGGCCGGGGATGGCAGAACTCCCAAAAAAACAAGGCAAAACAAAAGCAAAACTGAAGAGTACAAAGCAGAGCAGAAAAACTTAGCTTTGAAATGCAGGAATCAGACTGGTCTCCAAGAATCCAGCAGGAAAATCACCAGCCAGGAAGAAGGGCGTTGGCAGCCTTATATCCAGTCCTCAACTCCAGCCACCCAGATATCATCTAGCTGCCCAGGTGTTTGGTAATCAGTCTCACTACCTTCCTTCACCAGAGGAGGGATTTCATCAGACCTCAATGGTGAAGGGAAAAATGAACTCACAACAGTGCCTCCCCCTTGAGGAGGGGTCACCGAACCCTCATCCATGCCACCAGGGCGATCCGGGTGAGCCCGATGAAAGGCACGCACCAATCTTTCGGCTTGAATATCAGAGGCAGAGACCCAGGAATTATCCTCCTGACCATAACCCTTCCACTTAACCAAATACTGGAGTCTCCGTCTAGCCAGACGGGAATCCAATATCTTCTCTACCTCATATTCCATGTTGCCTTCAACAAATATAGGGTCAGGAGGTGCCACCACAGGAACTACTGGTTCAACAAACCTCTTCAACAAGGACTTATGAAACACATTATGAATTTTAAATGTGACAGGAAGAGCCAACCGAAAAGAGACCGGATTAATAATCTCCAAAATCTTGTAAGGTCCAATAAATCTAGGCTTCAACTTAGGAGAAGCCACCTTCATAGCGATATTTTTTGATGACAACCAAACCATATCACCCACCTTAAACTGGGGACCAACGGTCCTACGCCGGTTGGAAAACTGCTGGGCCTTTTCCTGGGAGAGAGACAACTTATCCACTACTTGGTCCCAGATCAGGTGCATTCTCTCCACCACAGTGTCAACACCTGGGCAGGCAGAAGGCTCCACCTGCCCTGAAGAAAATCGAGGGTGAAAACCAAAGTTACAAAAAAAAGGTGACATCAAAGTGGCAGAACTAGCTCTATTATTTAAAGCAAATTCGGCCAAGGGCAAAAATGAAACCCAATCATCCTGATCGGCAGAAATAAAACATCTCAAATACGACTCCAAAGTCTGGTTTGTTCTCTCCGTCTGCCCATTTGTCTGAGGGTGAAATGCAGAGGAGAAGGACAACAGAATTCCCAGCTTGGAACAGAAAGTCCTCCAAAATCTAGACACAAACTGAACTCCTCTGTCAGATACAATGTTCTCAGGAATCCCGTGCAAGCGAACCACCTGTTGCAAAAACAAGGGCACCAACTCAGAGGAAGATGGCAACTTAGGGAGTGGTACAAGATGGACCATCTTAGAGAATCTATCACAAATCACCCAAATAACAGTCATTCTCTGAGAGACAGGCATATCAGAGATAAAATCCATTGAAATATGGGTCCATGGCCTCCTGGGCACTGGCAAAGGCATCAACAAGCCACTAGAGCGAGAACAAGGTTTAGACCGAGAGCAAGTCCCACAGGACTGCACAAAATTCCTGACATCACGAGACAAGGCGGGCCACCAAAAAGACCGACTCACCAGATCTCTAGTACCAATAATACCTGGATGACCAGCCAATGCAGAGCAATGAACTTCAGACATCACTCTCTTCCTCCACTGGTCAGGAACATACAACTTTCCACTGGGACAACGCTCAGGTTTGTCCTCCTGAAACTCTTCCAGAGCACGTCTCAAATTGGGCGAGATGGCAGAAAGAACTACACCCTCTCCTAAGATGGTAGCAGGCTTAGTCACAACAGGAGAATCAGCAAGGAAACTCCTACAGAGGGCGTCTGCCTTGACATTCTTAGTGCCCGGAAGAAAAGAGACCACAAAATCACAACGTGTGAAAAACAAGGCCCACCTAGCCTGTCTAGGATTCAAGCGCTTGGCCGACTCCAGGTAAATCAAATTCTTGTGATCAGTAAGGACCATGACTTGGTGTCTCCACTCCTCAAATGCCCATTTCATGGCCAACAGTTCCCGATTCCCCACATCATAGTTACGTTCGGATGGGGAGAACTTTTGGGAAAAGAAAGCACAAGGATTCATTTTAGATGTCACAGGATCTTTTTGGGACAACACCGCTCCTGCACCAATCTCAGAAGCGTCCACCTCCACCTGAAACAGGAGTGAGACATCAGGTTGTCGCAAAACCGGAGCAGAAGTGAATCTTCGCTTCAGCTCCTGAAAGGAAGAAACAGCCTCCGGAGACCAATTCAGCACATCGGCACCCTTCCTAGTCAAATCCGTCAATGTCTGGCAATACCAGAAAAATTAGCTATAAATTTACGATAAAAATTAACAAGACGCAAAAACTTCTGGAGGGCCTTCAAAGAAGTGGGCTGAACTCAATCATAAATGGCCTGTACCTTGGCCGGGTCCATTTCAATAGTTGACGGAGACAAAATAAATCCCAAAAATGAAACCCTCTGTACCCCAAAAAGGCATTTCGATCCCTTGACATACAGGGAATTCTCCCTCAAAATCCGGAACACAGTCCGAACATGTTCCACATGAGAGTCCCAATTCTTGGAGAAGATCAAAATATCATCCAGATAGATAATCAAAAATTTATCCACAAAGTCTCAGAACATATCGTTCATGAAGCACTGGAAGACAGAAGGGGCATTAGTGAGCCCAAAAGGCATCACCAGGTACTCAAAATGTCCCTCCGGAGTATTAAACGCCATCTTCCATTCATCCCCATGCTTAATGCGAATAAGATTAAACGCCCCCCTGAGGTCAAGCTTGGTAAACCAGCAAGCACCTTTAACTCTGGAGAATAGATCAGAAATCAGGGGTAACAGATACTGATATTTAACAGTAATTTTGTTGAGGGCACGATAGTCAATACAAGGCCTTAATGAACCATCCTTTTTAGCCACGAAAAAAAAACCAGCACCTAAGGGTGAAGAGGATGGTCTAATATGACCCTTCTCCAATGCCTCCTTAATATAGGATCGCATAGCCTCGTGCTCGGGTACAGATAAATTGAAAAGCCGACCCTTGGGGAATTTACACCCCGGGTTCAGCTCAATTGCACAGTCATAACTCCTATGAAGAGGCAAAGACACAGACTCATTCTCACTAAATACATCATAAAAGTCAGCCAAATAGTCAGGAACATCATGCGACTGGGGAGAGGTGGAGAAAACAGGAGCATCACTAAGGGCACACCGACAACCCCAACTCACCACAGACAAAGATTTCCAATCCAGAACTGGATTATGGATTTGCAACCAGGGAAACTCCAGAACAATGGTATCATGCAAATTATGCAACACCAAAAATCTGCAATTTTCTTGATGGTCTGGGGCGACCCGCATTACCACCTGGGTCCAAAACTGAGGTTTATTCTTTGCCAAAGGAGTAGCATCAATACCCCTCAAAGGGATAGGCGTCTGCAGAGGTGTCATAGGAAATCCACAACGTTTAGCAAAATCCAAGTCCATCAGGTTCAGAGCTGCTCCTGAATCCACAAAAGCCTTGGCGGAAAATGTGGACAGGGAGCAGATCAGAGTAATTGCCAGAAGAAACTTAGGTTGAACACCACCCACAGAAAACGTGTGTGCACAACGTTTCTCTCGTTTAGGGCAGGCAGAAATAATATGCGAGGCATCTCCACAAAAAAAACACAGCTTATTACGCCTTTTGAACTCCTGACGTTGCACCCTAGACAAAACTCTATCGCATTGCATAGGTTCAGACATTTGTTCAACAGGTGGCAACATCTCTCGTGTAGTTTTGCGTTCACGTAAACGCCGATCCACCTGAATGGCTAATGACATAGAATCGTCAAGACCAGAGGGAACAGGAAATCCCAACATAGTATCTTTTACAGTTTCTGACAAACCCTTCCGAAAGAGGGCTGCCAAGGCACCATCATTCCAGGTAGTAAGGACCGCCCACTTTCGGAATTTTTGACAGTACAGCTCTGCCGAATCCCGACCCTGGCTTAATGCCAACAGGGTCTTTTCAGCCTGATCAATAGCATTAGGTTCATCATACAGCAACCCCAAGGCTTGAAAAAATGCGTTCACATTATTCAGAATAGGATCATCAGGTTTCAAAGAAAACGCCCAATCCTGGGGATCGCCGCGCAGCAAAGAGATGACAATTTTAACCTGCTGCGCGGAGTTCCCCAACGAGTTAGGCTTCAAGGCAAAAAATAATTTACAATTATTCTTGAAATTCAAGAATTTAGACTGATCCCCAAAAAACACATCAGGAGTAGGAATATTTGGTTCAGCAGCATGTGAATGAGCAAGATATCCGGAAATTCCCCGCACTTCAGGAGCGAGCTGCTCCACACGATCAGACAATTGCTTCATCTCCATTGAGAGAAAAATTCCCCCTACGACTTCAGAGATATAGAGGAAAAAATATGCACACAAAAAAAAAAAATTCTGACACTTTTTTTTTTTTTTTTACAATTCTCTCCTGCTATTGAGTACCCTAGCATCTGCTGTGTATCTAATGCTATCCTGTGTGATACTGACTGCTGAGCTGTGTATCTAATCCTATCCTGTGTGATACTGTCTGCTGAGCAGTGAATCTAATCCTATCCTGTGTGATACTGACTGCTGAGCAGTGTATCTAATCCTATCCTGTGTGATACTGACTGCTGAGCAGTGTATCTAATCCTATCCTGTGTGATACTGACTGCTAAGCCGTGTATCTAATCTTTTCCTGTATCAGATTTCGGAATAAATTCTTGGACTTTTGTGCGCCACCAGATAAAATCACTAATCCAGTGTTCCGAAATCTGATGTTTGAAGCGGTCGCAGAGTTGACCTTTGGGCGTGCAGCAAGCAGATTACTGATCCTACATGCTTTAATCTCTCCTAAAAATGGTGAGTAAATTCTAATTTATTTTTTCTGCAATAACCCGGATAAGACCCTATTGCGCTTTTTTTGTTCCTTTAGCTATATTACATTGTAATCCTTTCCTGTGTGATACTGACTGCTGAGCCGTGTATTTAATCCTAACCCGTGTGATACTGACTGCTGAGCCGTGTATCTAATCCTCTCCCATGTGATACTGCTCTCCTGAAATACTCTGTGCTGCTGTCACCCTGCTCCTCTACCATATATCTCCCTCTGTGCCCCCCCATAGACCAGTACACTGCTCTCCTGAAATACTCTGTGCTGCTGTCACCCTGCTCCTCCGCCATATATCTCCCTCTGTGCCCCCCCATAGACCAGCACACTGCTCTCCTGAAATACTTTGTGCTGCTGTCACCCTGCTCCCAGAATCCTTGCTGCCTGCCATCCTCAGTGACCAAAGACCCCATTCCTCACCTCAGATCCTGTCCTGGCGATGTGTGAAAGCGAGGCGACAGGGGCCTGATATATGGTGGAAGGAGCAGGGCGACAGCAGCACAGAGTATTTCAGAAGAGCAGGGTGCTGGTCTATGGGGGGGCCCTGTTCGGTGCCAGGGATTGTACATAGAGCGCTGTGTTTTATACACATGGATGGACCGTCTTCTTGTCTGCTCCACAGAAATCCAGGAAACATTTCTGCTGATTGATGGCCTGTTCTGATCCAGACTTTACATGCAAAGACAGTCAGTAACTTTGCAGGCCCCATCAAAATGGCTGCTCACTGTGTTCCTAGATGTCGTCCTCTCTTTCCCTTAGCAAACACCCAGAAGGGGAGGAGAGGAGTGACACCACACCCATGTCAGCAGATTCCACCAATAATTACCGCAGGGCAGAAATGTGAGCTAGTTGTACACTAGGTTTTTGTGCCAAATTTCAGTAGCTGCTCCCCCTAGTGTTAACAAGTGAAAATGCCAAAAATTTTAAAATTATTTTTAATATTTTCCAAAATTAAAAACAAATGATAATATTTTTAAAGAAAATGTAAACATTAATTCTTCACATTTCTTCAATTGCTGAAAAAAAAAATTTTGGATGGCACCTTCCCTTTAAAGGAGCAGTGCAAACCTTCTTAGCTGGGAGCAGTTAACTGGATACCTTATGCAAAAGTTCATTTTTTTTTTCCAGCCAGACTCAGCAAGGTAGAGCACTAATGTTTAAAAAATGTAAAGATAGTAACACTGGTAGTTGACAATACAAAGTGCAGGCCTGCTGGTCTGGATGCCATACTGCAGCAGGCAAAACACTTGATTGAGACCCAACTTGGAGTACAAATGTTTTCCAAAATTAGGGAAAGACAACAGGAAATGTGGCATCAATGTACCTACAATAGAAGTTTGATAATGACACAGCAGAAATTAGCCATGTGCCATGAATGAGGTGTCAGGGTCTGTTCCATCATTTGGAGCTTTGAATTGAAGTTTCAATTAGGATGTGGTGGCTAAATGAACGGTGAAAGCCTTCTTATCTTGGAGACCTGATACCTCATGCAACACCTGCAATTTTTTTCCAGCCGCACTCAGATGGCACAAACATCAGTCTCATACAATAATATTGGTAGAAAAATGTAACGAAACTCACAGGAAGTTGACTGAATGTAAGAGCAGGCCTGCCTGTTTGGGAGCACTACTTACACAGGCCACTCAGCAGCTGGAGACCCAACTTGAAGTTTCCACATTGTAAAAAAATAATTGTCCCACACCACTAATGTGTCATCAATTTCCACAGAGTAGAAACAGTATAACAGGCCTCTGACACACCTTCCACCACAGGCAACCCACCAGATGGAGACCCAACTTGCAGTCTCCACATTTCAAAAAATATATTTATAGCAACAGCAGGCACAGAAGACATCACAAACATAGCACAGACTGCAATAACATGAGATTAATACATGACACTAAAAATAACACCATTGTGTAGTCTTCCCAATCTGCAACTTGTTCAACTTGTTGAAAGTTATGTGCTCATCTGTCAGGACACAACCAGCAGCACTGAAGACACCTTCTGAGAGAACGCTGGCTGCCGGGCAGTGCAAAACTTCCAAGGTGTGACAGGTGAGCTCAGGTCACTCTTCAATTTTTGAAGACGAAAATGCCACAGGGTCCAAACCCAACTGATGCCATTGATATGGAGCTCCAGACACTCCTGCACTATCCTCCCTAGTCGTTCACAACGTGTCAGACTTGTACTCTTTTCTGCTGTCACAGGGATTGGTCTAAAAATGTGTAAAACTACTCACAGAAATTGCTTATGCCACTTACACTGATGCTGCTGCTAATGTTTTTGTGATGACGCCTTGACTTTTCTGATTTTGGACGTCTAGAACTGGGATGCACACTTTGTGCTTCACTGCTGTCTTGGGGAAAACCACTCTTAAATTTGTCTATAAGCGTGTTTCAATACTCCAGCATGTGCACATCCCTTTCCAGAGGGGGAAGCAACTTGTTAAATTTACTCTGGTACAGTAGATTTAACAGAGTGACAATACAGTAGTCAGCACTATTTCTAACCCTAAGTTTATGTGCATCGTATTGAAGATAGTGCAGCAAAAAGGCCCTCATGTGTTGGGCGCTTTCATGAGGTCCAAGACAATGGTGTTTTGGTGGCGGGTAACTAATATGGTTGCTTCCTCTGTCCCCTCCCGTCAACCGTGGACAACAGAGAGCAGATAATTATCATCTTTATCTCCTGACTGCTGCATATCCATCACTTCATCCACCTTCATTTGTTCCCTGGCTCCTGCATCTTCACTAACAGTTTGTCTGGTACCATGAGTCCCCCTTGATTGCTGTAAGTTAGAGTTGAGCGAAATGGGTGGGTCAAATTCATAAGTCGCCGACTTTCGCTTAAGTTGGGTTTCATGAAACGAAACCCGACCATAGCGTGAGGTCAGCCATGAGGTCGGCGACCAGAGCGCCAAAGTCGCGTTTCAAATGATGCTTCCAGCGCCCTTTTTTAGCCAATAATGGAGGACGCACACTGTGGGCAACGTGATGACATGGGCATCTTTGAGAAGGGCATGCAAGTGATTGGCTTGCTTTGTGTGGCGTCACAGGGACTATAAAAGGGCGTGCACGCCAACCGCCATCTTACTTATGCCGATCTTAGCATAGGGAGAGCTGCTGCTGCTGATTCTGTAAGGAGAGCGTTAGGCAGGGAAGAAGAACAAAAAAACTGCTTCTGCTGGTAGCGATTTTCACTGTACAACACAACAGTTTGTGTGCAGTGACAGGGGAGGCTATATTTTTGTGCATCAGCTCTGTTGGTTATTAGGCTGAGTTATAAGGCTCCCTGATAGCTGCATTGCTGTTTGCACACTGCTGTGCAAACTGCTTTTTTAAAAGCAAAAACACTTTTCTTCCTCTTTTCTGCACAGTTACCAAGCATTAATTTTTCTACACTTTTGTGTGCAGCAGTCCTGCTTATTAGGCTGCCTGCTGCCATACTTGGACTGAGAGCATCATTGTCACCCTCCTAAAATCTCTAGGGAGATTCAAATTCTCCCCAATACAATATACACCTTGTACTTTGTCATACACCAGCCAATTTCAGCCTTTTAAATTGAGGTGTAATCTATGGTGGGCCTGAGATAGTTGCTCAGCCTCCTAAAATCTCTAGGGAGATTTAAATTCTCCCCAATACTATATACACCTTGTACCTTGTTTTACAGTGCCATATAGCTGGTGGTATTTTGGGTACATCTTCCCAAAAATGAGTATGGTGGAAGAGGCCGTGAACGTGGGCGGGGGTTGCCAGCTGGTACTGATGGTGGTGGTGATGGTGGTGCTTCTGCTGGTAGTGGCAAAAGCACAATAGCACCTAAGGCAGGAGGTGTTGAGCCTGCATCATCATCAGGCTCCACAAGGCCTCGAATGCTCCCTTTTCTTTGAGTAGGTAAACTGCTTTTAAAGCCGGAGCTTCAGGAACAAGTTTTGGTTTACATTGCTGACACAGCCTCCAGCTCTATCGCCTCCTCTTCTGAAGTTTCAAAAAATAAAAGCACTGCATCATTAGTGGAGGCTCCTGGTCAGGAACAACACCATTCCTTGTGTCCTTCAAAAGTGAAGGATGCAGCAGGCCCCACTACAGATTACTCCATGGAGCTCTTTTCACATACCATGCCTGGGTTGTCAAGTCAAATCGTGAATTTCCCAATCCAAGATGAACCGGACATGGAGTGAACTGATGCTAGCCACTGCTAGATTTTTCTGCTGGTACATTCACTCAGAGCACTACATTGTCCTCGCAGTGTACTGAGCCAGAATCTGACCCTGATGAAACTTAGGTGCCCTTTCCCGCATTCTATACAACCTTACACGGTGACACAGAGGAAGGTGCACATGAAATTGAAGAGGAGGTGATGGATGACCCAGTAGTTGACCCAGATTGGCATCCTTTGGGGGAAGAAGGTGCCGCTACCAATAGCTCAGAACAAAATCCTAATGATCAGGCAAAGGTTATCTGTAAGAAGTGCGCAAAGACCTTTAGCAGAGGGAAAAATCAGAGAAATTTGAATACCAGTTGCATGCTTAGACATTTAACCACCATGCACTTGCAAGCGTGGACGGACTACCAAACCTCACGTACCACATGTGCACCTTCTCCGAATGAAGTAGTCAGCAACGCTACACCGCTTCCCCCACTGTAAGCCCACCAGTTAGCACACCACCAGCATCAAATGTTGAGGTGTCGTCGCAAAGCCAAAGCAGTCAGGGAATCATGGATTTGTCGGGTGTGCAGTGGTCGGAGCTGAAAGACCTCTGTAAAGTCCTTCAGTGTTTTGAGGAATGCACACGGCTGGTAAGCGCAGACGACGCCATCATAAGCATGAGCAACCCACTTATGCATCTGCTCATGCAAACTTTGACGCACATTAAGGAGCAGGCGTCTGCAGCCAAGGAGGAAGAGGAGGAGGGAAGCCTTGATGACAGTCAGCCATTGTCTGCTCAGGGAACTCTCCTGGACGAGGTGGAGGAAGATGAGGAAGAGGAGGAGGAGGAGGATGATGGGGATGATTATTTAGGGGAGGAGGATAATTCTCAGGGGGCAAGAGAAAATGTTGGCGTGGCAAGGTCAGGTACAGGGTTTGTGCCTGACTGGAGGGATGTGGATTTGCCAGAATGTGCTTCTCCACCCAGCACTCGCAGTGCATCATTGACACCTGGAACATTGGCCCAAATGTGTGATTATGCCTTGCGGATCCTAAAACGGCAACCTCGCATTGCCAAAATGATGAACGATGATGACTACTAGCTGGCCAGCATCCTGGATCCACGCTATAAAGGCAAATTCCAAAGCATCATGCCACAGGAGAACCTAGAACTAATATTGGCTAACAAACAAGCAACTCTGGTAAACCGCTTGTTTGAGGCATTCCCAGCACACAGCAGCGGTGATGGTTCTCACATGAGCCGTAGGGGGCAACATTGAAGAGGCGCTCGTGCTGCACACATCCAAAGTGGCATTGGAGACAGGGGTTTCATGACCATGTTGTGGACTGATTTTTCAAGTACCGCTCACACGACTGGTAATACTGCATCAATTGAAAGTGACAGGAGACAGTAGTTGTCAACTATGGTTACAAACTATTTCTCCTCCGATATCGATGTTCTCCCTCACAGGTCATTCCCCTTTGACTATTGGGCCTGTAAACTGGACACCTGGCCTGAATTGGCACAATATGCCTTACAGGAGCTCGCTTGGCCTGCTGCTAGTGTGTTATCCGAAAGAGTCTTCAGTGCTGATGGATCAATCCTGACAGAAAAAGGAGCAGTAGATTCTTGTCTAATCCAGACTGAGGCTGTGAGTGTCTTTCTCGGACTCAGGAAATATACAGAGATTTTTAATGTTTAAACTATGCTATATATACCTGTTATCCAGTGATACTGTACCCTTTCCCAACTTTTTACAATCTTGTCGAATCCATACTGGGCCTGAGACCGTCTGAGTCTGCCTCCTGATATATACACATAGATTTTTAATGTGTAAACTATGCTATATATACCTGGTATCCGGTGATACTGTACCCTTTCTCAACTTTCTACAATCTTGTCGAATCCATACTTTATTTTCACATTAATAATGGTTTTCAATGTTAATAGACAGTTTCATGGTATAGTAGAGGTGTCTGGTAGCCAGCGGTGTAGTACACCTGTCAAGGAGCTACACCGTGTGTGTTTCTAATAATATTTTACCGCATCTTGTCCAGAAAATCCTTTTGGGACTTGTAGCACTGTCTGCTACTCAGCAGTGGAGCCCACCCGTGAACCTAGCTATGCCGCCTGTTTATGAAAGAACCAGTTTTTAACTGCATTTAGCCCAGTTAATACTTTGGGCCTAGTACCTGTGTCTACTGCTCAGCAGAGGAGCCCACCCGTGAACCTAGCTATGCCGCCTGTTTATGTAAGAACTGTGTGCTACTCAGCAGAGGAGCCCAGCTGTTAAGCAAGCTACAGCACCTGTGGTTTGGACATTTAATTTTTGCACATTCTTTCTGGAATGCCGGTTAGGCCTAATTCCGGAATTCCGGTTGACCTGCACTTACTGGGAAATCCTCGTTCATGGGGAAGAATTGAAATCCCTGATCCCCATCACTAACGGGGTTCAGCGAGTTATCCGCACCTGTAAGCTACACACGCTGGTCCTTTCAGTGTAGCGTGCGTGCAGCCCCGGACATGTATAGGCATGACAGACCTGTTATTGCTCGATCTCGCGTGCCACAGCCTCGCGTGTCCCTCTAGTAAGCTGGATGCAGACCACGGGGGCATGCCGAAGTCTCGCTCATTAACGGAATTAAGTTGACAAATCGCTAGCACAACTAAAAACGGCCATGCAGCACCACCCACAGAATCGAGAAAGCTTGCAATCTGTCCATCCTTTCTGTGGCTGGCATGGTTGAGGTTGCCCGTGTGGTGTCCAGTTAAGCCGCAGGCTCCACTTCTTGTGGTGGTGCCCTTCTGGACATTCCTTTAAGGTTCAGCTTTGCAACCATACTGCCCCCATAAACCAAACACTTTGCCTTCATGGACAATTTTTGGAGGGTCGTGGGAATAATGCCGCCCGATCAGCAGTTGGCATAATTTTTGGTGGGAAGTCCGACGATATATGATCGTCTTCGATTTTAGAATTTAAGAATTTTTTTTGTATTTTAGATTTTTATTCCACCCTTTCTTGACTTTATAAGGGCATGACATGCCTATATCTGTGTCTCCTCCTTTTACTCCTCCACCTCTTTTCTATATGTAGTTGCCCTTTTCCATATGTTATTTGTGTCTTCTGAGCATTTTGTCTGCTTTGGGACACCTTTTTAAGGTGTTTTGTATGTGTTTTCTATGTGTTTGTATGTGTTTGTATATGCCTGCCATTGTTTTCAATGGGGTTCGACGGAATTCGTCGAACGTTCGATGAACATTCGACGAACTTGCCTCCTGTTCGACGAACTGAACCGAACTCGAACACTAGCGGGGTGGCTCAACACTACTCCTGATATATAGACGTACATTTTTAATGTTTAAACTATGCTATATATACCTGGTATCCGGTGATACTGTACCCTTTCTGCCTGAAAGTCCTCCTCCACCCACCACACTAAGTGAATCATTGACACCTGAAACATTGGACCACATGTGTGATTATTTCTTGCGGATCTTCTTTTTATATTGTGGTGTGATCCATCCTGAGCGTGTGAGAGTCTGTGGGTTACTCCTGCATTTTATATGTAGATGTAAAAATTATCCCAACACTGTATACAGCTCTATGCTTGTTATACATTACCCATTTACTGGTTTTTATATTCTGGTCTAATCCAAACTGACCAAGTGAGAGTCTGTTTCTGACTCTGGAAATAAATACTGAGATTGACAATGACCCCTACACTGTATACAGCTGTACGCTTCAGATCCATTACCGTTTTATGGCATTTTATATTGTGTTGTAATCCATACTGAGCCTGAGAGCGTCTGTGTCTGCCTCCTGAAATATATATGGAGATTTAGAATGCTTAAACTATACTATATATACCTGCTATCTGATGATACTGTACCCTTTTTCTACTTTTTATATTCTTGTCTAATCAATACTGAGCCTGTGAGTGTCTCTGTGTGACTCATGAAATATATGCGGAGATTTACAATTATCCTTTGACTGTATACAGCTGTATGCTTCTGATACAGTACCATATATCTGATGTTATTTTGGGTAAATTTTCTCCAAAATTTGGAAGTATGGTGGAAGAGGCCGCGGACGTGGTCTTGGGGGGCCAGCTGGTACTGATGGTGGTGGTGCATCTGCTGGTAGTGTCAAAAGCACAATAGCAGCTAAGGCAGGAGGTGTTGAGCCTACGTCATGGTCTGACTCCGGAACGCCTGGAAGGATACCTTTTCTGGGAGTAGGTTAACCGCTTTTAAAGCAGAAGCATCAGGAACTGGTTTTGGCTTAAATTGCCAAACAGACTACAGCTAATATGCCCTCCTCTTCTGTAGTTTCAAAAAATGCAAGCACTGAGTCATCAAGTGCTGGCTCCTGGTCAGGAAGAACTCCTTTCCTTGTGTCCTTCATCCCCACCAAAAGTGAATGATGCAGCAGGCCACACTTCACATTAGTCCATGTAGCTCTTTCTCACATACCATGCCTGGTTATCAAGTCAAATCGTGAATTCCCCAGTCCAAGATGAATCTGACATGAAGTGTGGGTCTCCAGCCAGGGCAGTGGGGTTAATTGGTACCGGGCAGGTGTCTCAGAGGGATGTGTCATGTTCGTGGTGATGACCCATTCCGTGGCCCTAGGCGTCCATGCAAAGGGGGAAATAACATTTATAGGTGAATGATACGTGACGCCACCTGTGGTTTCTGATCAGATTGACCAGCGCTGCAGTGTCGCTTCTCTGGGACAGATGTTGTGGTTCAGCTAAGATGTAGAAGCCCTGCACAGGTAGGGCCGTAGTCGCAGGGCAGATGAAAGAGCTGGTAGATGGTGTGCAGTGCAGGATGTAGCAGAGCCATGCGCCAGAAGCAGGAGAAAGATGACAGAAACAGTTGTGCAGTTCCTTTACCTGTACTTGGTAAGTGCCGTCCAGGACCCAGAGTACAGATGGAGAAGGAGTTGGTCAGCCTGGAAGCAAATTAGGAATTCTCTCTCTGCAGATAGGTAGTGTGGCCTCCGATATAGCGCTTATCTGAGGTACTCGCAGTACTGAGTTCACTGAAGTTCCCTCTGTTGACTCTCTTTTGGAACTTTCTCGTATGGCAGGCAGCCGTAGCCTTTTCCTTCTTGCTCACACACGTCGCTGCTGGGGCCTCTGAGCCTTAGTTGGGAACAGAGCATTTACTGCTGCTACTGCCTCCGGTTTCTGCTGCAGGACCGTCAGTGTCCCTACAAACTCAGAGAACGGAATCTGGACCATGCACTCCAGCTAGGAGTGAACCTTATCTCTGCTCATCCTCCAGCTCCCCTTCTCACATCCACACACTTCCCCTTCCCTTCACAGACAGTCCTAACTTCCCTCCTCCCGACCACAGAGAGCAGCTCCTCAGCAGTCAGGTTCCGAGCTCTCCCTGCTGGCCTGGAGTGGGCACTGTGTTGTTTGTTGGTTTAACTGCTAGAGAGATCTTTCATTGTGCCCAAGCATGACATCACAGTCCCTAGGAGGAAGGTAATGCCACTGTGGCGACCGTACTCCTTGGTGCGCCACAAGTGTACTGATGCCTAGCCACTGCTAGATGATTCTGCTGGTACATTGACCCAGATCACTACATTCCCCCCGCACTCTACACAGCCAGAATCTGACCCTGAGGAAACTCAGGTTCCCCTTCCCGCATACTATACCACCTTACACGGTGACAAAGGGGAAGGTGCAGATGAAAGTGCAGGTTCCTTGAGCAAGTGGGGGGGCATACTCATGGGCGATGGCACTGGCACAGGGCCCCCTCATAGTACGCAAAAGTGTCTCTGGAGGTGGGAGGGCCCACTCGCCATCAGACATACCCCCGTACTATGAATGGTCCTGTGCCAGTGCCATCGCCAACAAGTGGGCCCCCCCTGCTTGCTCAGCATCACAGCACTTGCAAAGTTGAAATACTTACCTCTCCCTGCTCCACCACCATGACGTCTTCCGCGTTTCCTGACAGTGACATTCTGGTCAGAGAGTTCGATAACATCACGTCTGTACGCCCTCTGCCCAAACAGTCCAAGTGCAGAGAGATGGAAGATGGGGACGACGAGGAGTCCAGAGTACAGGGATTCCCTAGCGAGGAGACTTATTTAATTGTTTTAAAGGTTGGGAGCAATTTTTGGGGAGCACTATTCTCTGGAGAATGATATATGGGGCCCACCATACACTGGAGCATTCCAAAGGTGGACATCAGACACTGGATCAGCATTTACAGGGCCCGTTATACACTGGAGCATTAGACATTAGGCCCATTATATATGGAGCATTATTTGGGCCCATAAGACACTGGAGCTTCATCCATGGTGACCAACATATACTGTAGCATTATGTGAAGCTCATCATATACTGTATAGAACATTATATGGGACCAATGATTCTGTATGGAAGATTATATGGGCCTCATTACTCTGTATGGCGCACTATGCGGTGGCCATAACTGTATGTACTAATATACTGTCCGTTTTTGTAGCTATTGGAGAATTTAAAATGGATATCAGTCATTTGATGTATTGTATGTGCACACAGAGTTTTTTGGATCCGCGGATTTTGTAGTCCTGCGGTTTATCTGCGGATTTGCCTGCGGTTTTACACCTCATAATGGATGATTTGTGAAACTGCAGCGGTTCTGCACAAAAGAATTGACATGCTGCGGATTGTAAACTGAAGCAAAACCGCGCGGAAAAATCCGCAGCATGTGCACTGCCTTTTTTTTTTTTACATAGGAAATAAAGGTACTGTACAATGCAGCAAAATCTGCTGTGGACCCACAGAGCCAAAACCGCTGCGGATCCGCAGCAGAATCCGCACCGTGTGCACATACCCTGAGAAGTGAAGTATTTTTCATTGTACTATACCACTATTTCTCTGCCGTATCAGAGGATCATGAATTGTGGCATGTGTTAAAAGAGCCCAGTGACACTCTTTGGTCCTGGGCCCACGAAAATATGGAGCCAGCCCTACCCCCCCACAACTTTAGCCAAATAACCCCCAGTTTTCAATGCCTAACTATTATTATAAAGTAAATTAAGGTTGACAAGCTTAAGTAATAAGAATTGATGTTTTTGCCATTAAAATGCACACTGTAGGTGTGTTTCCTGTCCTCCACTCACTGCCGACTTTTCTTCCCCAATGACTTGCATTGGGTTTCGTGTTTCAGTCGGCCTTCGACTTTTCACGATAATCGGCCGATTGCATTGGACCCGACTTTTGTGAAAGTCGGGTTTCATGAAACCCGACTCGACCCGAAAAAAGGCAAAGTCTCTAGTGTAAGTCACTCTCCCATGGCACCCGCCTGTTCGATGACAGTCCAAAAATTTGAGTTATCGCTATCCCTTCTGCATCTTTCTGTGGAACCATCACCTCCTCACACAGACTATTCAAAGTGTGCCCCAGCATGTAGATGACCGGAATAGTGATGTTGATGATGGCATTGTCAGCTCTAAACATGTTAGTAGCCATTTCTAAACTGTGCAGAAGGGTGCAAAGGTTCGTCACCTGTGTTGGTTTAAAAAAATAATAAATAAAATATATATTTTTTAGGTATTAGATTTAATGTGAGTTTTTTGATTTACTAAAACCTTGTTATCTTCAGTTAATTTATTTTTGTTCTTCACCTGTGTCCACTCCGCAAGCATGATTTGCACCACGTCCGGACTGATTTGGCCCAGACTCAGCAAAAGGACATACTGCACCATGGCACATTGCTGCTGCCACAGCCATTTTAAAATGTTAAGAGTGGAATTCCAGCATGTCAGAAGATTGCTATTCATATGGTTAACCAGTAGACCGAAAGACCTCTGTAGAGATGCAAGTCAATGACCTGCGGAATGTGATCATCAGAAGTGGGCACACAGTGACCGTGCTTTGTGCAGCAGGGGATCCAGACCAGGAGAGTGGCGTAGAAATTTCTGTACCACCAGGTTGAGGATGTGAGCCATGGAAGGCACATGTATATGAGGTTGCCATAGCATATGGCCGCCACCAGGTTTGCACCATTTTCGCACATGACCTTCCCTTGCTCCAGGTTTAGTGGATACAGCCATTGCTCTTATTCAGCCTGAATAGCTGTCCAAAACTCTTCAACTGTGCGACTGCAATCTCCAAGGAATATTAATTTAAACACTGCGTGATTGCGGTAAGCCATAGCTGTGCAGTACAGAGGCAGAGGTGGGGAAGATTTTATCTGCACAGTTGAAACGCGTGTTTGCCTGTTTGATTAAGGGAGAGGTTGGAGGCACAGGTGTAAGAGGCAGAAGCAGTGGAGGAACTGTTACATACAGAGGTTGTCCCACAAACCTTGGAGATTCCAACAGCAGTGGAGCCGCCATTTGACCACCTGCCTCCACAACCACCCAGTGCCAAGTCAGCAAGATGTAATGCCCCTGCTCATGTTTGCTCATCTAGGTGTCAGTGATGAAATGCACCCTGGCAGACATAGATTTTTTTCAAGGAATTAATTATGTTCTCAGCGACATGCTCATGTAGCGCAGGCATAGCTTTCTTAGAAAAGTAATGGTGACTGGGCATCTGGTACTGGGGGACTGCACCATCCATCAACTTTCAGAAACTATATGTATCCACCAGGCAGAAAGGCAGCATTTCCACAACCAACAAATTGGAGATGGTGGAGTTCAAGTTCTTAGCTTTGTCATGTGTATGAGGAAACATTCTTTTACATGACCACACCTGTGGGCCCGAGGGCTGGCTGCTGTGCTGAGAGAGGGTGGAGTATGGAGAACATGACAATCTGCTGGACTGTGAGTGAGGTACAGGCAGAGATGTTATGGTGGATTGAGAAAAATGTGTTGCGCTAGGTGAAACAAAAGCACCAATCTTGCTTACTTCCTTAACAGCTGACCAGCTCTCACTCACCCCGACTGTGGTAGGTAAACAATTGTAGTTTCTGCAGGCAGAGATCTGTGTGAGAAGACTTGGAATGGTGATAGAGGAGGAAGAAGCAGCAGATGGGGTTGATTGAACACCAAGCCTGTTCCCCATTCCACTAAAACCTCCCTTTTTCCCACTCATGTTGTAAGTAGCCTTCCCCTCTTGTAACCTGCTGTTTAACAAGTTTAGGACCACAGCTGTCAGTCATTTGTCAGTAAATGAACAATCACTATTTACTTTTTAGATAGTGTGCCTGAAAAACACTGTTAAACCTAATGATTTATTAACTGGAAATCTGGCCTTTAGATTTGTCCCTGAAACACAGTTTTATTACAAACGATTTTGAATAGCTTTTTGGCCTCATGGCTACACCCCAATATTAAGCCTAATGATTTTTAAGTGAAAATCTCGCCTTCTGATTTGCCACTGAAATACAGTTTTGTCACAAATGATTTGGAATAGGTAATTGGGCCTCCAGGCTTAACCCCCATATTAGTCTTAACAATTTTTAAGTGGAAATCTTGCCTTCTGATTTGTCACTGAAACACAGTTTTATCACAAATGATTTGGAGTAGTAAATAGGGCCACCGGGGACAGCCACACAGTTTTTGCACAATCTACTTCGATGCTGGAAGATTGATTTCACACAGGACAGGATCCTATTTATTTAACTGACAAGTTCACTTTCAGCACCAGCACTAGCGCAGGAGTGACCTCTCTGCACTGTGACACTGAGATAACTGCGCCAGCAAAACAAAATGACTGCTTTTTATATGGCCAGGAACATGTGACTTTGGCAGCCCATCACAGAAAACCTTGTGTCATGATGTTGTGGATGGTTTCTGTGCACTGATTGCCAGAATCAACACACATAACATAAAGGGAAAAAAGGAGTGCGCTGCTCCTGTAACCTCTGCACATGCTGGTCCAACTTCTCCACACCCCCTCTCCTCATCAAACATGTCCCCCTGTCCCTCTCGCTTATCATTCAGCATCACTATGCTAGCCAAAGTAATAACAAAAGCATTAGTGGAAATGTGATGATTTACCAAAATGTGACTGAATTTTGACGACTTTGAGTAAAAATGCTTGTGGAAGCGAACACAACACAGAATGTGCTACATTTGTGCCAAATTTGAAATTGGCAAACTTTTTGTGAACACGTTCCCTCATCTCTACTTAGCAGAACCCATGGCTGCTGTTTTTTGATACAATTTTAGAGGAGGCTGGCTTGCCTTTCCTAACGATGATAGTGAACAAGCCATAACCATAACAAGCCAATTTTGGTCTGAAACTTAGGTTACAGTTATTTGAGTGCACAAATCTCCAAGGGTGCCCAAACTTATTTCACACACTGGCGATTTTGCAATTTATCCCACTTACAAAGAATGTAGAGGTCAGTAATTTTTATCATAGGTACACTTAACTGTGAGAGACAGAATTTAAAAAAAGTCCAGAAAATCTCATTGTAGGATTCTTACATAATTAATTAGCATTTTATTGCATGAAATTAGTATTGGATACAATAGAAAAACAGAACCTAATATTTGGTACGGAAACCTTGGTTTGCAGTTACAGAGATCAACCATTTGCTGTAGTTCTTGGCGAAGTCTGCACACGCTGCAGCAGAGATTTTGGCCCACTCCTCCGTACAGATCTTCTCCAGATCTTTCTGGTTTCAGGACTGTCGTTGGGCAGCATTGAACTTTATATACCTCCAAATATTTTCTTTTTTGTTCCACTCCAGGATCTTGCAATGCTTCTTATGGAGCCACTACTTGGTTGCCCTAGCTGTTTGTTTTGGGTCATTGTTATGCTGGAAGATTCAGCCACGACCCATTTTCAGTGCTCTTACTTAGGGAAGGAGGTTGTAGGCCTAAATCCCATAATACATGACTTAATTCATCCACTGTTTATAACTGTGCTGTTATCCTGCTCCCTGACATGAAGAATAAGGTGAATAATTCAGTGCATAACACAAGTTCAGGCTAAAAAAGGAGATAATTAGGTTTTAACCTAGTGTCTACAGAAAAAAAACTGCTGTTCCCCTTTTGAATGCCTGTTGCTACTTTAGATTAACCTCCGCTATACTCCCCGTAGTATATATCAAGTTCTAGACAAAACTAATGAAATAACATACGTTACCTATTGTTGAAGTAGTCACCCATGCACAGAGAATGTCAGGCATTGTGTCCACTCACCTCGATGCGCGTTTTTCCTTGCTTCTTCCGGGAGCATTTCAGGGTGCTGAGCAGCTGCCTAATTATACTATCTGCCCACTAATAGGGTTATACAGTGTATATACAGTAGATATGTAAATGTGTACTCCTGGCCAAAAATATTACCAGCACAAAAAAATTTTCTACAGAAATGTGGCCTGGTTTAAGGAACATGTTATTAGCAATACCAATTTGTATTTTCAAATGTAGACTCCTGCCTGGCCAAATATTTTTCTCAAGCCCTATTATAAGTTTCAGTATTATATAACCTTTGTTAGACATTTTACTCCTATTTCACACTTGTACTACGATATTAGATTGATCTTCTTTGTGTGAGACATGGCTATGTTTGTGAAAGTTCCTCTGATTAATCCCTGGATGCCTTTTTTTCATTAACACTTTTACTGTCTGACCTCTGGCTCCTGCTTTAACTTATCTCCCTCTTACTAACATTTTAGTTTACTTTTATCTCTGGTTCTGATCCATCTTATTTAGCATTTTCCTCAACTTCACTAACCAGCAGCAATTTTGTAGATGCAACCTAGGGCTCCTGCAGGGAGGACCAAAGCCTATAGAAGGATTAAACATAGAAGGCCAAGGGATTCCCAGATCTTGCTAAGAGGAATCTGTCGATAGTAGCAGTTTTCTTAAGCCTAAGTATAATAAACTGTTGTACAATCAATGATATTGTACACTGGCACAGTTCAGTGTAAAAATACAAATTGTGCTTTACTTACCCTTCCTGGGTTTAGTGCTATGTCTTTGATACTTCCTTAGTCTCTCTTGTTTGTCTGCAGTACTGATGTCATGTGAAGAGTGCTACATTGAGCTCTGTGGCAAGAATTTGCTGCTTTTTAGCTTCAATGTTATGCTAATCACATCAATAAATTTGACTTGTCCATGTAACCACTTCACAATCTGTATATTCAACTTCTCTTTATAAATATCAGCTTGTATCTCCATATTATTATTTTCATTGATTCAATCAAGAAGCAGCAAAGAGAACATTATCACAAAAGAAAAAAGACAATTATTAAGATAAGTTCAATGCATCAAAGAAAAGAGAGCTAAAAGTGATTATTTAATTATGCAGAATAACTTGTAACAGTTCAAGTAATTATAAAGTTCTGTATCAGCCACATCAAAATGAGATATGATTATTATTATTAAAGTTTTGTCATTAAAACTGCTGAAAACCCCAGATATCTTTGGCCCATAAACCTAAAATGTGATAACAAAAAGATTATTTTTATTCCAATAAGTATTATAAATGCTTTTCGTTTATGCAGTCATCAATGTACTTACCTTCAATTTCCTTTCATTTGGAAAAATGTATGCATATAAGCAGCGCGGTGTGACTGGTTGTCAAGTGGTTAATGGAAGGTATGTGTCACAGGGATGGTAGCTCCTTGTGATGTAGCCCGGTGTATTTTTCTTAAGTGTACGTAGATTCGTAGATTTTTAAGTGTTGCTGTTCACATTTGGGTCTGGGCTATGGGTAGCTATGAGAGTTGGGAGGGTCTGGCTACCCATGTATCACACACTGTGGTGAGGGGGCTCACTGTACCCCGGTTTGGCTGAAGAGATATGTGTGTGGTTGTGAATCTGCAGGACCTGTGGTGAGGTCATGATCATGTGACTAAGCCATGTGATAGGTAATTGGGAGTGGCTACAGCTATCTAAGTCAGGTGTGTTGCACATGTGAGGGAGAGTGTTGGAGTCTGTCAGCCCAGACAGAGCTTCCATGTTCTAGGCTCGGTAGTTGCATTGCCTGGGGAAGTCGTGCCGGTGACTCCAAGCCAAAAGGAGCAGACGGTCTTGAAATCCGTGTGATACTGACCGTAGTCAGAAAGAGACTGTATTCATGTGTTAAAGCTGGATACTTAATAGACAGTGAAATGGCTAATGGAACTATCTTAGTAATAAACTGAATGGCTTCATTTTAATTCTGAGTGTGCAAGTGTTTACCTCAAAGACCTGTAAAGTGGGTAATCCCCATCCACAGACAGTGTGGAACGTTACAGCAGGAAATGACTGAAAATTAGCTGTGTTACATAATTAAAGCACAACATTTTCATCCATTCTTTTAGAAACATTTGGTTTCGAAATTACAGAATATCCCTAAAATTTGAATTGTGGCAAATAAATTTGCACAAATTACTTAAGTAAAATTACTTTAATACTCTGAAAATATGTGTAGAACACTGTGAGTTCTCTTTGGATTGAATTGAACATGTTTTAATCTCTCTGATACAAACATATTAATTTTAAGGTAAAATTGACTTCTAGATAGGGGAAAACAGATAGTAACCAAAGGTATTCAACAGCATATTTAACAACATAGTGCAGTATCAGACTATTAGGCTACATAAATTTGTAAAAAAAAAAGAAAACTATTCCTATTAGGGAAAGTGAAAAGAAGGGAAGATACATGCATTGATGTTGTTGAAAAACAAGTGGTGCAAAAGGAAGAAGTGGTGGCATTTTCACATGATTGTTTGGGGAGTATATAAGAGTTTTGCTCTTTGTGAAATTAAGAAGTGATTAATTTCGCATGAGATGACCAAAATCATTCCTTTAATTAGGCAGAAAAATGCAATTGTAGTGTAGTGTTTTGAATGTGTAGAAATAATAGCCTCTCAACTAAAAGTGAAAAAAAATATACATTTTGGGGTATGAAACTGGTTTTGATAATCAGAAAATGTTTAGGCAATTGCAAATGCTTTTTATCAAACAGTCCAAAAATTGGCTTTTTTTTGTGAAGACAGAAAAAGAAGTATGCAAACAGAACATCTAAACATGCATTTTGGGAACAAGCCCTGTGGACCAATGAGGTTAAAAGAGAACTCTTTAGCCACTGTGTAAGGCCGGTTTCACATTTGCGTTACAGGCCATAGCGCAGGCCTGCGCACGGCCACCGCTAAGCCCCACCCCCTGCCGCGCCTCCGGCGGTAGCTCCGGCTCTGGGCGCATGACGCTACATGCGTCATACGTCCCCTATCTTTATCACTGAGGACGCAGGCCATGCGCAGTATGCGTTTGGTGGCGCCTGCGTCCTTTTGACGGTGCGCCGACCAGCACCTAACGCAACCTGTTGCAATTTGGTTGCGCTCGGCGCTCCGTCAAAAGGACGCAGGCGCCGCCAAACGCATATTGCGCACGGCCTGCGTCCTCAGTGATAAAGATAGGGGACGCATGACGCATGCAGCGTCATGCGCCCG
This sequence comes from Dendrobates tinctorius, assembly GCF_039654945.1. NCBI lineage: Eukaryota > Metazoa > Chordata > Amphibia > Anura > Dendrobatidae > Dendrobates > Dendrobates tinctorius. The sequence goes on from NW_027361676.1 coordinate 79,190,257, forward strand.
GAGGCAGAGCTACCGCCGGAGGCGCAGCAGGGGGCAGGGCTTAGCGGCGGGCCGTGCGCAGGCCAGCGCTGCGGCCTGTAACGCAAATGTGAAACCGGCCTAAGTCACACATCCATAGAATCAGGATTTCAGCCCCAAATCATGCTGTCCTCAGATAACAAAAAAAAACCTACATATTTCCTTTAAGATTTTCTGGGAAAATGGCTTTTGAGCTAAAGGTAGAGATCATTTATTCCCTATATCCTGTATTATTAATTATGAATTATCTGTAAACTTTTACCATACCACTTACCATTGTGTCTGTTGAATGAGTAAGAAATATTTAGCATACTGTATCTCATTTTCAGAATGCAAATATTTATATAGTAATCTCAGCAAGATTTGCACAGTAGGCATAATGGCACGTTTTCAAAGATATCATATGCACTTTACAAAATCTTTAATTATGCAGTCAGTGACAGCAGTTGATGAATTTTGCCAATGGGTAGTTGCAGTATGTCAGAATATGTGATGCATTTATAATATGCCAAGCAAAAAATGCTACAATGGAAATAAAAATTATTTGATTAACACTGTGCCTTAAAACATAAAAATACCAATGAAATATGACAATACAGAAATAACACAAAATTAAATTCTAAAATCAAATGTCATTAGCATCTATGAGTCAATTGTTTGATGTGACTATCAGCCAACTCACTGTACAATAACTTTATCATTAAAAAAAAAGATTTTAACGTTTATCTCAGAAACAAACTATTATACAATTAAAGGTTAATCCTTGTAGAAAATATGCTCTTGCTATTCCTAAACTACTTTAGTGGCTTTCCCAGGAACCTCATCCACCCCACACACCTCGGTTTCTGATGCTGCAGATTTTCTACACCATTTCTGCACCTATTAGACAAATTAGATTATGTTAATTTTTTTATCGCATTTTTAGTGTGTATTTTTCATACTTTTTTATTGCATTTTTGACTCTGCATTTAATGTTTCCTATTAGTGTGTCATGCTCATGTTATAAATAAAGCTTCCTTGTTTACGACACTTTGGCTACAGCCACACTATCAGTATTTAGTCAGTTTTTCACATCAGTATTTGTAAGCCAAATCTCGTAGTGGATCAAACATGCAGAATTGTTGCACCTGTTTCTATTATACCTTGTTCCTCACCTGGTTTTGGTTTACAAATGCTGAGAAAAAATACTGTTAGTGTGGCCGCAGCCTTTCTGTTATTTGGCTTTGATAAAACCTTGTTCATATTGTCATGTGTGGATTAAATGTGTTTTTGAAACATTTCCACAGTGTAAAAGCACTTAATTTGCATGTACAGTTTTTTTTCAGTGTATTGGAAAAATCTGCACATTAAACTCTGTGTACTAGCAAGAGAAATTGACTTGTTGCATGCTGATTTGAAGAATGCAGTGCATATGAGTTTGCGATGTGGAAAAAAAATCACAGTGTGCATGAGGTTTCTTTAACCCCTTAGTGACTGACACAAGCCATTTTTCACCTTAATGACCAGGCCAATTTTTACAATTCTGACCATTGTCACTTTATGAGGCCATAACTGTGGAACACTTTAACAGATCCCGCTGATTCTGAGACTGTTTTTTCGTGACATATTCTACTTCATGCTAGTGGTAAATTTTATTTGATATGACTTGTGTTTATTTATGAAAAAAATGGAAATATGGCAAAAGATTTTAAAATTTTGCAATTTTCAAAGTTTAAATTTTTATGCCCTTAAATCAGAGAGATATGTCACAAAAATTATTTAATAAATAACATTTCCCACTTATCTACTTTACATCAGCACAACTTTGGAAACAATTTTTTTTTGTTAGGAAGTTATAAGGGTTAATATTTGACTAGCGATTTCTAATTTTTACAACAAAATTTACAAAACCATTTTTTTAGGGCCCACATCACATTTACAGTCACTTTGAGGGGTGTACATGACAGAAAATACCCAAAAGTGACACCATTCTAAAAACTGGACCTCTCAAAGTGCTCAAAACCACATTCAAGAAGTTAATTAACCCTTTAAGTGCTTCACAGGAACAGAAGCAATGTGGAAGGAAAAAATTAACATTTAACTTTTTGTTACAAAAAATTTACTTAAGAACTAATTTTTTTTATTTTCACGTGTTAAAAGAGAAAATGAACCACAAAATTTGTTGTGCAATTTCTCCTGAATATGTCGATACTCCATATGTGGGAGTAAACCCCTGTTTGGGCGCATGGCAGAGCTCGGAAGGGAAGGAGCACTGTTTGACTTTTTCAATGCAGAATTGGCTGGAACTGAGATCGGACGACATGTTGCGTTTGGAGAGCCGCTGATGTGCCTAAACTCCACAAGTGACACCATTTTAGAAACTAGACCCCTAAGGAACTTACCTAGAGGTGTGGTGAGCACTTTGAACCTCCAAGTGCTTCACAGACGTTTATAAGGTAAAGCAGTGAAAAAAAATCATATTTTTGCCACAAAAATGATATTTTTGCCCCAAAATTTTTATTTTCCCAAGGGTAACAGGAGAAAATAGACCACAAAAGTTGTTGTGCAATTTGTCCTAAATACACCAATACCCCACATGTGGGGGTAAACCACTGTTTGGGCACACGAGAGAGCTCAGAAGGGAATGAGCGACATTTGACTTTTTTCAATGCAGAATTGGCTGGAATTGAGATTGGACGCCATGTTGCCTTTGGAGAGCCCCTGATGTGCCTAAACAGTGGAATCCCCCCACAAGTGAAACTATTTTGGAAACTAGACCCCTTAAGGAACTTATCTAGATGTGTGGAGAGCACTTTTAATCCCCAAGTGCTTCACATAAGCTTTTAACGCAAAGTCTTAAAAATAAAAAATCACTTTTTTCTTCCACAAAAGAGATGTTTTCACCCCAACATTTTTACTTTCACAAGGGTAACAGTAGAAACTGGACCACAAAAGTTTTTGTGCAATTTGTCCCGAGTATGCCGATACCCCATATGTGGGGGGCAACCACTGTTTGGGCACATGAAAGAGCTCAGAAAGGAAGGAGCACCATTTTGGAATACAGACTTTGATGGAATGGTCTGCGGGCATCATGTTGCGTTTGCAGAACCCCTGATGTGCCTAAACAGCAGAAACCCCCACAAGTGACCCCATTTTGGAAACTAGACCCCCTAAGAAGCTTTTCTAGATGTGTGATGAGCACTTGAAACCCCCAAGTGCTTCACATAAGTTTTCAACACCAAGCCGTGAAAATAAAAAGTCTTTTTTTTTTCACAAAAATGATGTTTTCACCCCCAAATTTTTACTTTCACAAGAATAACAGAAGACATTGGTCCACAAAAGTTGTTGTGCAGTTTGTCCTGAGTACGCCGAAACCCCATATTTGGGGGGAACCACTGTTTGGGTGCATGGCAGGGATCGGAAGAGAGGGATCACCATTTTGAAATGTAGACTTTGATGGAATGGTCTGTGTGCGCATCATGTTGCGTTTGCAGAGCCCCTGATGTGCCTAAACAGTAGAAACCCCCCACAAGTGACCCCATTTGGGAAACTAGACCCCACAAGGAACATATCTAGATGAATTGTGAGAACTTTGCACCCCCAAGTATTTCACTAAAGTTTATAACACAGAGCTGTGAAAATAAAACATATTTATTTTCCACAAACATAATTTTTTAGCAGGCAATTTTTTATTTTCACAAGGGTAACAGGAGAAATCGGACCCCAAGACTTGATTTCAAATTTGTCCTAAGAACGCTGGCACCCCATATGTGGGGGGAACCACTGTTTGGGCACACGTCGGGGCTCGAAAGGAAAGTAGTGACTTTTGGAATGCAGACTTTGATGGAATGGTCTGCGGGCTGTTATGATTAAGTAACCAAGGAGGATAACGGGGGAATAGACTAGGCAACCAGAGAGGTTGGTAGCTAGCAGATTGCAGACCCCCAAACTGACAACACAGCTAGAATTAGCCGTGGGATGTACCTATGATGCCCTAGACACCTCAGCACAGCCACAGAATTAACTAAGCCTAAAGAGAGAAATGGGAAAGCTAAACTGCCCCGGAGTAAAACCCCAAAGGAATAGATAGCCCCTGAACATATATTGCTGGTGATACAAGATGAAGCACAAAATACAGGCATAGAATAGAGTAAGCAAATGATGGGGCCCAAACTGTCTAGATAGAACAGGACAGGAAAGGATACAGCCTGCAATCACGCCAAAAAACCTAAGAAAAATCCAACACGTCTGATATGCAAAAATACTGAGGCCACATGACCTCTCCCCCACTAAATCAGAACTCTGGTGTGAACTGGTGACTAAAAAGACTAACAAACGCTGTGGCATATGAAACAGAGTCCAGCGCAGGTCCCAACAGGGAACCAGGCTGAATTCACACTAGCTAAGCAAAAATCAGAGACAAGCAAAAATGGATCCAATGCAAAAAAAGATTCAAGAAGACAAATAACTTATCTGAAAGATGCAGGACGGAGCAGGAGACAAGCAGACTTCAAAATATGCTCAGGAAGCAAACCAAATCCAGTCAAGAGCTGTTCACTTAAATCTCCCCAGTCTGTAACACCTGACCTCCAATCATCCTGCTCAGGTGATTGACTTCTGTCAGATAAACCAGCTCCATTACCAACAGTAACCACCAGAGGGAGCCCAAAACTCAGAAGCCAGGTCAAACGTGTTCACAACAGCGGGCATCATGTTGAGTTTGGAGAGCCCCTGATGTACAGTTGTGGCCAAAAGTATTGACACCCCTGCAATTTTGTCAGAGAATACTCAGTTTCTTCCTGAAAATGTTTTCAAACACAAATTCTTTGGTATTATTATCTTCATTTAATTTGTCTTAAATGAAAAAACACAAAAGAGAATGAAGCAAAAAGCAAAACATTGATCATTTCACACAAAACTCCAAAAATGTGCTAGACAAAAGTATTGGCACCCTCAGCCTAATACTTGGTTGCACAACCTTTAGCCAAAATAACTGTGACCAACCGCTTCCGGTAACCATCAATGAGTTTCTTACAATGCTCTGCTGGAATTTTAGACCATTCTTCTTTGGCAAACTGCTCCAGGCCCCTGATATTAGAAGGTTGCCTTCTCCCAACTGCCATTTTTAGATCTCTCCACAAGCGTTCTATGGGATTCAGGTCTGGACTCATTGCTGGCCACCTTAGAAGTCTCCAGTGCTTTCTCTCAAACCATTTTCTAGTGCTTTTTGAAGTGTGTTTTGGGTCATTGTCCTGCTGGGAGACCCATGACCTCTGAGGGAGACCCAGCTTTCTCACACTGGGCCCTATATTATGCTGCAAAATTTGTTGGTAGTCTTCAGACTTCATAATGCCATGCACACAGTCAAGCAGTCCAGTGCCAGAGGCAGCAAAGCAACCCCAAAACATCAGGGAACCTCCGCCATGTTTGACTGTAGGGACCGTGTTTTTTTCTTTGAATGCCTCTTTTTTTCTCCTGTAAACTCTATGTTGATGCCTTTGCCCAAAAAGCTCTACTTTTGTCTCATCTGACCAGAGAACATTCTTCCAAAACGTTTTAGACTTTTTCAGGTAAGTTTTGGCAAACTCCAGCCTGGCTTTTTTATGTCTCAGGGTAAGAAGTGGGGTCTTCCTTGGTCTCCTACCATACAGTCCCTTTTCATTCAGACGCTGACAGATAGTACGGGTTGACACTGTTGTACCCTCGGACTGCAGGGCAGCTTGAACTTGTTTGGATGTTAAAGCCAACAACCTATATAGCATATACGGATATTCATGAGAGACAATGAAAACCTACTCGACAAAAGAATAAACCAAATTAAATTAAAGTCCAAATTATGAAGACTTAAAAAATGTTTTATTAATTACACAATAAGAACAAAACCAGACAAAAAAGACATAATGCAATACCATAAAATGTCATAATATATGAAGGTAGTTACTTAGTAAACACATAAGCCATAAATAAATATAGTGATCATAAAAATTCCATCCGCAACAAAGTGCATATAATGAGCAGGTAAAGAGTATAAAAACTCAAATAAAGTGCATAGGAAATGTAATAAGATCAAAGATACCCGTGATCAATGGCTACATGCGTCTCCAGCTCCCTCCAACGTACGTTTCGCCTACCGTGGCTTTCTCAAGGAGAAAGCCACGGTAGGCGAAACGTACGTTGGAGGGAGCTGGAGACGCATGTAGCCATTGATCACGGGTATCGAGCTGGAGACGCATGTAGCCATTGATCACGGGTATCTTTGATCTTATTACATTTCCTATGCACTTTATTTGAGTTTTTATACTCTTTACCTGCTCATTATATGCACTTTGCTGCGGATGGAATTTTTATGATCACTATATTTATTTATGGCTTATGTGTTTACTAAGTAACTACCTTCATATATTATGACATTTTATGGTATTGCATTATGTCTTTTTTGTCTGGTTTTGTTCTTATTGTTTAATTAATAAAACATTTTTTAAGTCTTCATAATTTGGACTTTAATTTAATTTGGTTTATTCTTTTGTTTGGATGTTAGTCGAGGTTCTTTATCCAACATCCGCACAATCTTGCGTTGAAATCTCTCGTCAATTTTTCTTTTCCGTCCACATCTAGGGAGGTTAGCCACAGTGCCATGAGCTTTAAACTTCTTGATGACACTGCGCACTGTAGACACAGGAACATTCAGGTCTTTGGAGATGGACTTGTAGCCTTGAGATTGCTCATGCTTCCTCACAATTTGGTTTCTCATGTCCTCAGACAGTTCTTTGGTCTTCTTTCTTTTCTCCATGCTCAGTGTGGTACACACAAGGACACAGGCCAGAGGTTGAGTCAACTTTAATCCATGTCAACTGGCTGCAAGTGTGATTTAGTTATTGCCAACACCTGTTAGGTGCCACAGGTAAGTTACAGGTGCTGTTAATTACACAAATTAGAGAAGCATCACATGATTTTTCGAACAGTGCCAATATTTTTGTCCACCCTCTTTTTTATGTTTGGTGTGGAATTATATCCAATTTGGCTTTAGGACAAATCTTTTTGTGTTTTTCATTTAAGACAAATTAAATGAAGATAATAAAACCAAAGAATTTGTGTTTGCAATCATTTTCAGGAGGAAACTGAGTATTTTCTGACAGAATTGCAGGGGTGTCAATACTTTTGGCCACAACTGTACCTAAACAGTAAAAATTCCCCACAAATTAGCCTATTTTGGAAACTAAACCCACCAAGGAGCTTATCTAGATGTGTGGTGAGCACTTTGAACCCCCAAGTGCTTCTCAGAAGTTTTTTACCCAGAGCTGTGAAAATAAAAAATCATTTTTTCCCACAAAAATGATTTTTTTAGCCCCCAATTTTTTATTTTCCCAAGTGTAACAGGAGATATTAGACCACCAAACTTGTTGTACAATTTGCCCTGATTTCGCTGATGCCCCATGTGTGGGGGAAACCACTGTTTGGTTGCACAGCAGAGTTCAGAAGGGAGGGAGCACCGTTTGACTTTTTGAATGCAAAATTGGCTAGAATCAATGATGGCACCATATCTCGTTTGGAGACCCCCTGATGCGCCTAAATAGTGGAAACCCCTCAATTCTAACTCCTACTCTTAACTCAACACATCCCTAGCCCTAATCTCAACCCTAACCATAACCCTAATCACAAACCTAACACCAACACCCCCCTAACCCTAAACCCAACCCTAACCATAACCCTAACCACAACCCTAACTCCAACACACCCCTAACCCTAATCCCAACTCCAACCATAACCCTAATCACAACCGTAACTCCAACACACCCCTAACTCTAATCCCAACCTTAAGGGTATGTTTCCACGCTGAGTGCTGGCAGCACTTTGGACGCAGTGGATACCCGGCTCCACCCAAAGCACTGCCAGCTTTTGTACGTGTGGTGATTCCGAATGTGTTCATAGAACCAATGCGGAATAATCGAATCCTATCCATAGACTGGGTTATTTATCTTGTGGAGATGGAGCCAATTTGTTACTTAATGACCAAGCTTAATGACCAGCCAGTACCTGAGATCCCGGAGAAATTCTGACTCTAGGGGGCGCTATTTACTTTTTCCACAGCGCCGTTAATTAACGGCGTTGCGGTTTAAGTGCCGTTAACTCCCGCCATTAAAAGGCGTATTGTCGGTTGTTAATGGGCTAAATCCCATCCACTTTGATGCAGGTGTAAGATGCTGCGTTTTTGACTACACAAAAATACGCAGCATAAAAAATTCACCAAAAACTTGTTACGGACACACAGCCTGGTGAGTCCACAAATCACCCTTTTATCTTTTTTGCTTTTTGTCTTCCCTTGCAGTCAATATTCTGATTTGTCAATATTTACAGTATGCACTTCCTGACAGTTTTCTCTTTGATTCTATGCTACAGTTTCCAGAATGCAGTGCACCCTGGCTCCTTTGCCAGAGCTGTATGCACATACTTCCACACTCAGCACTTGCCCTGATTACCTGTAGAGCACCAGATTGAGATTCCTATACAGATTCAAGATGGATAAATTGCTGTCCACATTTTTCAATACTCCCCTCAGTTCACCTTTTTTGCATGGTCTTTAGACTTTCCTAGACTGTTGCATAGCTGGAACCTCTGATCTTCTGCTTCCTGTTTCATACTATTTAGCCAATCAGCAATCACCAAAAAACAACATTTTAATAAAGTTTATTAAAACTTTAAAAAATATTCTAAGGCCTCTTTCACACATCCGTGTCTATGGTACGTGTGGTAACAGTTTTCACACATACTGGAGACACGTAAACACGTAGACCCATTCAAATGAATAGGTCTGTGCACATGTCAATGTGTTTCCACAGACTGTGTCCATTGTCAAAACACGCTTACATGTCCATTTTTTACTGTCAGCACGGACGGCAAAACATCTTGCATACATGCAAACAAAGAACACACATTGATGTCCTCCATGAGACACGCATCAGAACCGGGGAAGAAGCACTACAGTAAGTGCTGTTCCCCAGCAGAAGGTGCTGAAGACAGCTCTCATCATTCTCCCCTGCTCTGCCGGCGATCAGTGCGGCATACGGCATATGAAATGATAACTGGGTAAGGCCTCTTTCACACTTCAGTTTTTTGCATCAGTTATAATCCGCCAAAAAGGCGGACAAGCGGATCCGTTCTCAACTGATGTGAACGGATGGCACAGGATCCGTTTTCAGACGGATCCTGAAAATGAAGAAATTTAAAGGAATCGCTGGCCGGGGAGAGAGAGAGAGAGAGAGAGAGAGAGAGAGAGAATTTTTTTCTTGTTTTGTCCGGTACCCAGAAAGAAATTTGGGTTAAATCAGTGTCTGCAGGATCCGCCAGAGAAAAAAACGTTACAAGCTCCGTTTTGAAATCTTTGAGGATGGTGACGGACAGCAACTTTTGGCGGATCCTCACAAAAAACGGATGCAACGGACAGCAATCTGTCGCAATCCGCCATTCATGCAAGTCAATGGGAAAAAAACGGATCCTCAAAAAAAAATTGAGGATCCGTTTTTTTTCAAAACCTGGCGGATTGTGACTGATTGTAAAAAACGGAAGTGTGAAAGAGGCCTAAGTGACTGTGAGATGCTGAAAGGCTGGACAGGTGAGCGGTAGTGATGAGCGAGTATATTCATTAATATTTGCACAGATAGTATGGTATTTGGGTTACACGTTACATTGCGAGTATTTGTGCACTCGCTTCGTTATATATAGATGCCCCGCCCTGCAGTTTTGGCATCTCCTTTGCAGCCACTAAACATGCTGGGCTTTTTAACCAATCACAGTAATGCAGCAGACATCTTGGTTGTGATATTACTGTGATTGGCTGGCCAACCAGCGTCATAGGATCTATTTAAGCCCTGTTGCCGCCATTTTGCGCCTATTGCATCTACAAGCATAAGGAAAGATCACTCAGCTGCTAGGGAGAGTGTTTACGCCTCTTGATAACACACAAGCCCTTTTCAGTGCTATCTTCAGTGTATCCTAGGTCATTGTAAAGTAGGGAGAGAGATACTTGAGCAGGGACAGTTTAAAGGAGTCGGTCACTAGCTCCATAATGCCACCAAAAAATAGCTTGTTTCAGAGATGAAGACACACAACAAAGACAGAGTACAGGGAGGAAGAGATTGTGTTTTAGGCAGGGAGAGGTTAAAGTGTTCTTCCAGTGTCCATCTTAAAACAGCTCTTGTAAGAGGCAAAGCAATATTTTTCCAGCACACGGAGTACTAGTATTTTGTGCTGCCTTTTTTTTAAACCACTGGTCTATTTTCCCCGCTGTTTTTGGGTTAGTGCCCTATGCAAAGCAGTAGTCCAAACATTTCCTGCTGCCTGCTACCGAGAATGCACCCGGCCATTCTCCCTGCTGTTTTTGTAGTCACAGCCTGCCTTCTGCTGTCCACATTAGTCCACTTAAAAAGGTGTTTAGTGTCCTATGCGAAGCAGTAGTCCAAACATTTCCTACTGCCTGCTACCAAGCACACACCAGGCCATTTTCCCTGCTGTTTTCGTGGTCACAGACTGCCTTCTGTTGTTCACATTCGTCCACTTAAAAAGGCCTTTAGCACCCTACGCCTTGCAGTAGTCCAAACATTATCAGAGATGTGGCAAGCTTTAAAAGAACAAACCGATCAGTTGCTTTTCCCACTGCACCTCCAACGAGGTCTGGTTATCTCTGATAATGGGAATAACCTGGTGGTGGCTTTAAACGTTGGCAAGCTGGTACACGTGCCATGCATGACCCATGCGCTGAACGTAGTTTTTCAGAAATTTCTGAAAAGTTACCTTGCCTTGCCACACCTACTTGAGAATGTGGGTCCTATTAGTGCACATTTCCGCCATTCCTCTACCACTTTTGGTTGTCTTGCAGTGCTGTAAAAGCACTTAAATTTGTCAAGTCACTGACTAATTTGTGACCTGCCTACGTGATGGAACTCAACCTATCATATGTTGGCGAGGATTAATGAGCAGCAGAGGGCAGTGGCTGAATACCAGCTTCAACATGCCGGCCAGACTGAGAGTCAGCTACCACACATTACAACTGTCAATTGGGTGTGGATCTCTGACATCTGTGAGGTTCTAGAGAACTTTGAGCACTGCACCAACCTTGTGAGCAGTCATCAGGCTATTATCAGCGTAACCATCCCATTGCTGTGTCTCTTGAAACAATCACTGCATAATCTCAAAGAGGAAGCTTTGAGTGCCCAGCATGTTGGTATAGAGCCATATTTCACGATGTGTGATACTATCTAGCCCAGCCAATTTTCTGAGGCAACATTGGGTGATGAGGAGGAAGGTGAGGAAGATGAGGAGGGAGAGTACTTGTTTTTCTGTGCTACCGAAGAGATTCCTAGTGCTACAGAGGGGACACCCAACTCAAGTTTCATATCTCTGCAGCCTGGATGGGCTGGAAAGGAGTAAGTAGAGGAGGAGGAGGCTAGTCAGCATGAGGAGAGGATGGCTACTGTTCCTACTGTTGAGGACACAAAACATTTGCCTTTTTGCAGCTTGGCTCACGTTGCACAGTTCATGTGTAAGTGTTTGTGGCAAGACCCTCGCGTGATGCACATTTTATACAACAACCAATACTGGTTGGCCACTTTTCTCGACCCACAATACAAGAAGAAATTTCCTTCTCTCCTTTTAGAGTCACAAAACAAATTTACAGTGGAATCGTTCAAGAGTGCCATTGTAGATCAGTTGCTGAAAACATTACTCTCAGACAATGCTGGTGGCAGACATAGTGACTGTTTTTGACACAGAGGGATAATGATGAGAGACACAAACACTAGGTCCAAGAGAGGTAGGGGAAAATGTGCACAAATTGGACAATTTTCAAAAAACTAGCACAACATCAAGGGCTATCTGTGCCTGTAAGAATGCCAAGGAGGTAGAACATGGTCAAGGGGTACTTAAGTGACCATACATGTGTCCATTCTGATGCTTCAGTTCCCTTTTATTATTATTATTATTGGGTGTCCAAGCTGAACTCTTGGCCTGACCTCTCCTTATATGCCTTGGAAGTGCTGGCCTGCCCAGTTGCTATTGTGATGTCAGAGCGTGTTTTCAGTTGTGCTGGGTCATTCATCACTGATAGGCACACATGCCTCTCCACGGAAAATGCAGACAGACTTACTCTGATTAAATTCAACAGGACTGGTTATCTCCAAAGTTTGCAATCCCTCCAGATGACAGCAAGCCAACCTAAATTAACAAAAAATGCTGATTCATGCTACTGCTGTTAACGTCAACCCCTTCCTTCGTCGACCATGACTCAGCTCATGGGGCTAATTTTTACAAACCCTATACACATTGTGCAGTGGACAAATCTTGAATGTAAAGTGGTCCCACCAAACTAATATTTGTCTATGGAGGCCCTTGTGACAGGGAGTCGCACATTGTGACTGAGATAGGGGATGCATTTTCAATAGAAATCTAAGTTTGGTAGCTGTTCTTGTGTATCTGTAAAAGTGGCATAAAACTGATTCAAACTTTTTCCTAGAAACCATATGTGAGTTAGAAATGCATGCAGACATATTCTCCAGGCTCTTCTCATTCTGTTTCATCACTTTCCCATCCATTTCAGCCTTTTCCTCAGGTCTCCAGACCCCTTTTTAGAGTCCAGCAGAAAATAACACTCATTTCCCATTGACTTGCATTATACTCGCTATTCAGAATGAATACGCGATCATTACAAAGTACTCGTTACAAGTATAGCGATTATGAATATTACCGTACTCGCTCATCACTAGTGAGCGGTAAGGTGAATATAATAATTTATTTTTTTACACATTACATTTATTGTGCACTGGGGCTTTCATAACCTCATAGAATCATAGAATGTTAGAGTTGGAAGGAACCTCAATGGTCATTATGCCCAACTTTCTGTTCAATGCAGAGGAGGATTCACTAAACCATCTCAGACAGATGACTGATGTTTGAAGGCTTCCATTGAAGGAGAATTCACCACCTCTCATGGCAGCCTGTTCCACTCATTGATCACTCTCACTGTCAAAAATGGATTGGCTGGCAGCACAGCGTCATCAGGTCTATATCAGACCTGGCACCGCTATGCTCGTCACAGTCTGCTCCAGAATCAGGCAGCAATCCAGAGAACACCGTTTTTCTGCTCCATTTGCTTGCTGGCACTGCAGTATACAGCCACATCCTCTCCATATTACAGAGCTAAAAATAGTTATTTTAAACTGGGGTTTGTCCATCACACGGATAATATATCGGTGCGCTCAAAATTGTGCCATTTTAGGCCTCCATTTAAATATTTTTGCAGTGTCTTAGCCAAGCTATTGACATCAGTTTGCAGAAAAAAAAAAAAGTTACCTACAGTCCAGATAGTCTAAACTGTGGTTTGTCCGTCAAACGGATCACATATCAGTACGCTCAAAATTGTGCTATTCCTGGCCTCCATTTAAATTTTTTTGCAGTGTCTTAACCAAATTATTGACACCAGTTTGCTGAAAAAAGTTACCTACAGGCCACATATTTTAAACTGGGGTTTTCCATCACACGGATCACATATCAGTGCGCTCCAAATTCAGCCCTTTGTAGTGAAAGTGGAAAATGTTGTCCTCCATTTAAAATGGGCTAACTGCTGCGACCAATCATCAAGGTGGGATTTCCATTACAAACAGACAGAATTAGACAATTATATAGCAGATTGGATCACCACCAGTTATTAACAAATAGTACAGTTCCAGCAAGTACATAAGATGGTGCAAATGATAGATTCTCACCCTCTGCTGGCTTGCCAAGAATCAGAACAGCTGTGTCTTTGGCGATTCCAGGGCCAACTACCCCAACCAGTAGCAGCCAATGTTTGGGGGGCACCCACAGAAAGGAGGTAGCAACAAGCTTAGGAAGCTGATAGAGTCCATTTAGGTATGCAATCAGGTGACCTGATTGTCCCAACCAGGGACATCTGGTGCGTTCAGTGATGGACAGTGGAACAAATCTGTATTCCTATGGTTGAAGCCATGATTCCTTGGCTGCTGTCCTGTAGAGTTTCTATAGAGAAGGAAAGAGGTTCCTTTTATATCCACAGCTGTCATTCAAGGCATTATCCACAGATTTGGGGGAAGGAGAGAGGAGGTAATCCCTCATTGTTCAAATGTTCAATTAACCTGCATGTTTTATTCTCCAAGGTTTGTAGAATAAACTGCACGGGATAATAGAATAGGTAGTCAGCAGGCATTTAACAAATTAACAAACCGATTGTTCAATTAACCTTCGTCTTTGTCCTCCAAGTTTAATAGATTAATAAGCTACAGGGGTTTACACAATAGGTTATCAGCATTCAAAAAATCCACACACAACAAGTCAACCTACAACAAGAGTCAATGTACAGGCTAATATGAGGGATGGCTCATATCCCTAGACCTATAGAATAATATGTCTGGCAAAATTAAGAATAAACAAGGTATTGTCACAGCAATGTTTTGAGAAATTGTGTGTTATGGGTAGAGCACTTGAAAAGGTATTATAACTAAAAGTTATCATGACATACTGATGTTGGCAAATGTATTCTCTTGAAAATACTCAAACATGATAAAGCTTCTAAATTATTCTTTTTTAAAGCTTGTTGGCAACAAGCCACAGCTTTTACATTATAAAAACAGTACTTCTATGTTGTCTCCCTTAAAAAGGGTTAATTTTAGATTAGATGAAGGGGTTTTGTAATTGCCTAATCATTTTTGCTTATCAAATCAATTTCAGACAGCAAAAAAAGGGTTAGTTTTTGAGTTTTAGCTAAGAAACAATATTTTTTATGTTTAAAATAATTCACCTGATATATTTCTGTTAAAATGCAAGTTGTCCCTTTCCTCTGATAAACTTGTAAAGGGGTTGGGTGAATCAAAAATCACTTGGCACCATGGTTTTTGTGATGAGCACTAAGGTCCATATTCTTTCTGATCTGTGATGTTTCATATTTCTTCACTGTATTTATTTCGTGACCACATCTATTTTTTTAAATTACAATTTATGAATTCCTTACCAAATCCTCCTTTTCTGAAACTAACCACTCTGACTTCCTTTTCCTTTTTTTATTATGCTTCAAGGTCTCTCCCTATCCAACAGCATGAAAAAAAGATTTAAAATATAAAGAAATATACTTGAACTCACCTTACGGCTCTTGTGTTTAGCCCCTCCACTCCATGCTGTCGTTGTCATCCATCCGGAATTTGCAGCATCTTCAGATTTCCAATGCTCCCGTGAAAGGTCATATCGAATGCTGTGACATCATGACGAAATGACCTTTCAAGTGCTTGCACAGAACCCTCCCTGGCCTCAAAGCCGGAATTCTTGGGACTTCACATGCGAGGCTTGGTGATTTCAGCAAATTTAATCAATTGTATGTTGTTGTGAGTTCATTTTTCCTCATCATTGAGGTCTGATGAACTCCCTCCTCTGGTGAAGGAAGGTAGTGAGACTGATTACCAAACACCTGGGCAGCTAGATGATAACTGGGTGGCTGGAATTGAGGACTGGATATAAGGCTGCCGACGCCCTTCTTCCTGGCTGGTGATTTTCCTGCTGGATTCTTGGAGACCAGTCTGATTCCTGCGTCTCAAAGCTAAGTTTTTCTGCTCTGCTTTGTACTCTTCAGTTTTGTTTTTGTTTTGCCTTGTTTTTTGGGAGTTCTGCCATCCCCGGCCAGGGGTGAGCTGAATTCCATTTTTGTCTCTGATCTGTTGATCTTTTGCTCTGTCTTCAGAATATACCTGAGTGCTGATATAGTCTTTTGAAGCCTAGCAACTTCAGGGCCAGTTTTTCCTATCAGTCGGTTGGCTCATTTTGATAGGGTTTTTGCGGATGGCAGACAGCAGCTTTCCTATCCTGTCCTATGTAGTTAGCTTGGGCCCCATCATTTGCTCAACCTATCTTTCTATCTGTGTTAGTGTTTTCATCTTGCTTCACCGTCATTATATGTTGGGGGCTGCCTATTGCTTTGGGGTCTGCTCTGGGGCAGTTTAGTTTTTCCCCTTTCTGTCTTTAGGCTATGTAGCTCTCCAGCTGTGATCGAGGTGTCTAGGGCACCGTAGGAACCCCCCACGGCTACTGCTAGATGTTGTGGATAGGTTCGGGGGTCTGCAATCCGATAGCTGCCAACCTCTCTGGTTTTTCTGGACTTAGCTGGTATTTTGTTTTTTCCTCCTTCGGTGACTCATCATAACAGAATCACCAGCCATACCGCAGATCCTATGGTACTCAATAGCAGGAGAGAATTGTAAAAAAAAAAGGAAAAATAAAAAAACGGAAAAAGTGTCAGAATTTTTTTTTTTGTGTGCATATTTTTTCCTCTATATCTCTGAGGCCATACGGGGAATTTTTCTCTCAATGGAGATGAAGCAATTGTCTGATCGTGTGGAGCAGCTCGCTACTGAAGTGCGGGGAATTTCCGCCTATCTTGCTCATTCACATGCTGCTGAACCAAAGATTCCTACTCCTGATGTGTTTTTTGGGGATCGGTCTAAATTCTTGAATTTCAAGAATAATTGTAAATTATTTTTTGCCTTGAATCCTAACTCGTCGGGGAACTCCGCGCAGTAGGTTAAAAAGGTTAAAATTGTCATCTCTTTGCTGCGCGGCGATCCCCAGGATTGGACGTTTTCTTTGAAACCTGATGATCCTATT
The DNA here is from genome assembly GCF_039654945.1 of Dendrobates tinctorius. NCBI lineage: Eukaryota > Metazoa > Chordata > Amphibia > Anura > Dendrobatidae > Dendrobates > Dendrobates tinctorius. The sequence goes on from NW_027361676.1 coordinate 79,206,907, forward strand.
CTGAATAATGTGAACGCATTTTTTCAAGCCTTGGGGTTGTTGTATGATGAACCTAAAGCTATTGATCAGGCTGAAAAGACCCTGTTGGCATTAAGCCAGGGTCGGGATTCGGCAGAGTTGTACTGTCAAAAATTCCGAAAGTGGGCGGTCCTTACTACCTGGAATGATGGTGCCTTGGCAGCCCTCTTTCGGAAGGGTTTGTCAGAAACTGTAAAATATACTATGGTGGGATTTCCTGTTCCCTCTGGTCTTGACGATTCTATGTCATTAGCCATTCAGGTGGATCGGCGTTTACGTGAATGCAAAACTACACGAGAGATGTTGCCACCTGTTGAACAAATGTCTGAACCTATGCAATGTGATAGAGTTTTGTCTAGGGTGCAACGTCAGGAGTTCAGAAGGCGTAATAAGCTGTGTTTTTTTGGTGGAGATGCCTCGCATATTATTTCTGTCTGCCCTAAACGAGAGAAATGTTGTGTACACACGTTTTCTGTGGGTGGTGTTCAACCTAAGTTTCTTCTGGCAATTACTCTGATCTGCTCCCTGTCCACATTTTCCGCCAAGGCTTTTGTGGATTCAGGAGCAGCTCTGAACCTGATGGACTTGGATTTTGCTAAACATTGTGGATTTCCTATGACACCTCTGTGGACGCCTATCCCTTTGAGGGGTATTGATGCTACTCCTTTGGCGAAGAATAAACCTCAGTTTTGGACCCAGGTGGTAATGCGGGTCGTCCCAGACCATCAAGAAAATTGCAGATTTTTGGTGTTGCATAATTTGCATGATACCATTGTTCTGGGGTTTCCCTGGTTGCAAATCCATAATCCAGTTCTGGATTGGAAATCTTTGTCTGTGTTGAGTTGGGGTTGTCAGTGTGCCCTTAGTGATGCTCCTGTTTTCTCCACCTCTCCCCAGTCACATGATGTTCCTGACTATTTGGCTGACTTTTATGATGTATTTAGTGAGAATGAGTCTGTGTCTTTGCCTCCTCATAGGAGTTATGACTGTGCAATTGAGCTGAACCCGGTGTGTATATTCCCCAAGGGTCGGCTTTTCAATTTATCTGTACCCGAGCACGAGGCTATGCGATCCTATATTAAGGAGGCATTGGAGAAGGGTCATATTAGACCATCCTCTTCACCCTTATGTGCTGTTTTTTTTTTCGTGGCCAAAAAGGATGGTTCATTAAGGACTTGTATTGACTATCGTGCCCTCAACAAAATTACTATTAAATATCAGTATCCGTTACCCCTGATTTCTGATCTATTCTCCAGAGTTAAAGGTGCTTGCTGGTTTACCAAGCTTGACCTCAGGGGGGCGTATAATCTTATTCGCATTAAGCATGGGGATGAATGGAAGACGGCGTTTAATACTCCGGAGGGACATTTTGAGTACCTGGTGATGCCTTTTGGGCTCACTAATGCCCCTTCTGTCTTCCAGTGCTTCATGAACGATATATTCCGAGACTTTGTGGATAAATTTTTGATTATCTATCTGGATAATATTTTGATCTTCTCCAAGAATTGGGACTCTCATGTGGAACATGTTCGGACTGTGTTCCGGATTATGAGGGAGAATTCCCTGTATGTCAAGGGATCGAAATGCCTTTTTGGGGTACAGAGGGTTTCATTTTTGGGATTTATTTTGTCTCCGTCAACTATTGAAATGGACCCGGCCAAGGTACAGGCCATTTATGATTGGGTTCAGCCCACTTCTTTGAAGACCCTCCAGAAGTTTTTGGGTTTTGCTAATTTTTATCGGAAATTTATAGTTAATTTTTCTGGTATTGCCAAGCCATTGACGGATTTGACTAGGAAGGGTGCTGATGTGCTGAATTGGTCTCCAGAGGCTGTTTCTTCCTTTCAGGAGCTGAAGCGAAGATTCACTTCTGCTCTGGTTTTGCGGCAACCTGATGTTTCACTCCCGTTTCAGGTGGAGGTGGACGCTTCTGAGATTGGTGCACTAGCGGTGTTTTCCCAAAAAGATCCTGTGACATCTAAAATGAATCCTTGTGCTTTCTTTTCCCGAAAGTTCTCCCCATCCGAACGTAACTATGATGTGGGGAATCGGGAACTGTTGGCCATGAAATGGGCATTTGAGGAGTGGAGACATTGGTTGGAGGGAGCCAAACACCAAGTCGTGGTCCTTACTGACCACAAGAATTTGATTTACCTGGAGTCGTCCAAGCGCTTGAATCCTAGACAGGCTAGGTGGGCCTTGTTTTTCACACGTTTTGATTTTGTGGTCTCTTTTCTTCCGGGCACTAAGAATGTCAAGGCAGACGCTCTCTCTAGGAGTTTCCTTGCTGATTCTCCTATTGTGACTAAGCCTGCTACCATCTTAGGCGAGGGGGTAGTTCTTTCTGCCATCTCGCCCGATTTGAGACGTGCTCTGGAAGAGTTTCAGGAGGACAAACATGAGCGTTGTCCCAGTGGAAAGTTGTATGTTCCTGACCAGTGGAGGAAGAGAGTGATGTCTGAAGTTCATTGCTCTGCATTGGCTGGTCATCCAGGTATTTTTGGTACTAGTGATCTGGTGAGTCGGTCTTTTTGGTGGCCCGCTTTGTCTCGTGATGTTAGGAATTTTGTGCAGTCCTGTGGGACTTGCTCCCGGTCTAAACCTTGTTCTCGCTCTAGTGGCTTGTTGATGCCTTTGCCGGTGCCCAGGAGGCCATGGACCCATATTTCAATGGATTTTATCTCTGATATGCCTGTCTCTCAGAGAATGACTGTTATTTGGGTGATTTGTGATAGATTCTCTAAGATGGTCCATCTTGTACCACTCCCTAAGTTGCCATCTTCCTCTGAGTTGGTGCCCTTGTTTTTGCAACAGGTGGTTCGCTTGCACGGGATTCCTGAGAACATTGTATCTGAAAGAGGAGTTCAGTTTGTGTCTAGATTTTGGAGGACTTTCTGTTCCAAGCTGGGAATTCAGTTGTCCTTCTCCTCTGCGTTTCACCCTCATACCAATGGGCAGACGGAGAGAACAAACCAGACTTTGGAGTCGTATTTGAGATGCTTTATTTCTGCCGATCAGGATGATTGGGTTTCATTTTTGCCCTTGGCCAAATTTGCTTTAAATAATAGAGCTAGTTCTGCCACTTTGATGTCACCTTTTCTTTGTAATTTTGGTTTTCACCCTCGATTTTCTTCAGGTTAGGTGGAGCCTTCTGCCTGCCCAGGTGTTGACACTGTGGTGGAGAGAATGCACCAGATCTGGGACCAAGTAGTGGATAAGTTGTCTCTCTCCCAGGAAAAGGCCCAGCGGTTTTCTAACCGGCATAGGACCGTTGGTCCCCAGTTTCAGGTGGGTGATATGGTTTGGTTGTCATCAAAAAATATCGCTATGAAGGTGGCTTCTCCTAAGTTTAAGCCTAGATTTATTGGACCTTACAAGATTTTGGAGATTATTAATCCGGTCTCTTTTCGGTTGGCTCTTCCTGTCACATTTAAAATTCATAATGTGTTTCATAAGTCCTTGTTGAGGAGGTTTGTTGAACCAGTAGTTCCTGTGGTGGCACCTCCTGACCCTATATTTGTTGAAGGTAACATGGAATATGAGGTAGAGAAGATACTGGATTCCCATCTGGCTAGACGGAGACTCCAGTATTTGGTTAAGTGGAAGGGTTATGGTCAGGAGGATAATTCCTGGGTCTCTGCCTCTGATATTAATGCCGAAAGATTGGTGCGTGCCTTTCATCGGGCTCACCCGGATCGCCCTGGTGGCATTGATGAGGGTTCAGTGACCCCTCCTCAAGGGGGAGGTACTGTTGTGAGTTCATTTTTCCCTTCATCATTGAGATCTGATGAACTCCCTCCTCTGGTGAAGGAAGGTAGTGAGACTGATTACCAAACACCTGGGCAGCTAGATGATAACTGGGTGGCTGGAATTGGGGACTGGATATAAGGCTGCCGACGCCCTTCTTCCTGGCTGGTGATTTTCCTGCTGGATTCTTGGAGACCAGTCTGATTCCTATGTCTCAAAGCTAAGTTTTTCTGCTCTGCTTTGTACTCTTCAGTTTTGTTTTTGTTTTGCCTTGTTTTTGGGAGTTCTGCCATCCCCGGCCGGGGGTGAGCTGAATTCCATCTTTGTCTCTGATCTGTTGATCTTTTGCTCTGTCTTCAGAATATACCTGAGTGCTGACATAGTCTTTTGAAGCCTAGCGACTTCAGGGCCAGTTTTTCCTATCAGTCGGTTGGCTCATTTTGATAGGGTTTTTGCGGATGGCAGACAGCAGCTTTCCTATCCTGTCCTATGTAGTTAGCTTGGGCCCCATCATTTGCTCAACCTATCTTTCTATCTGTGTTAGTGTTTTCATCTTGCTTCACTGTCATTATATGTTGGGGGCTGCCTATTGCTTTGGGGTCTGCTCTGGGGCAGTTTAGTTTTTCCCCTTTCTGTCTTTAGGCTATGTAGCTCTCCGGCTGTGATCGAGGGATCTAGGGCACCGTAGGAACCCCCCCAGCTACTGCTAGTTGTCGTGGATAGGTTCAGGGGTCTGCAATCCGATAGCTGCCAACCCCTCTGGTTTTTCTGGACTTAGCTGGTATTTTGTTTTTTCCTCCTTCGGTGACTCATCATAACAGTATGTTGTGTGATTCATTTAGAGAAAGCAAAGTGAATGGACTACGATTCTGGATATAAAGCACAAAAACTGGCAGGTTATTTTATGGTATACATTACTGGACAGACTTTATATGTACTGCTGACTATAAAGGTTACCAGAATGGCAGATGAATCTCCAGTATAAAGAAAGATATGATAAAAGCTTTACAGCATATAAATTATTCATTCTCTATAAAAACACTTGTTAAAATCACACAATATCAGTAAACTAGAACTCTTTTCCACAAAGATCTTTACATGCTAGGCTGTGCCCCATGGATTTGTTGTGCATGAATTATTTTGACATAGTAAAGCCTAGATTTAAGCATGTTACTGTACTTTCCTTATCTTTCTCATTTTCATGTCTACTTGCAGTGTTTACCTTATTAAGACTTTTTTAAACTCACGTTTCACTACATGAATGCTTTACCTCTCAATCCCAGGAGGAATTTTTAATAGCGTGTGATGACTTTGCTTATTAGAATATGTCCTCACATTATAGTTTACTTTTAAAGTACTGATTAATCTAAAGTAAGATAGGAATATTTATCTACATTGTTTTCAATGATCATTGATGTATTTAGATATTTCATGAATATATTAACCCCTTAGTGACAGAGCCAATTTGGTACTTAATGACCAGCCAGTACCTGAGACCCCAGAGAAATTCCGACTATACCCTTATTCCTCAATGCCGTTAATTAACAGTTGTCAGGAACACCACACTGGACTTGCTCACTGAGCCAGTGCACGTGTCCTGAGTGCAAAAAACAGTGCTCAAAGATACTTGTGAAGCGGGGCAGCAGCGGTGACAATGCATGCTTCAGACTATCAGGACCTGAAGCACGTTACGGCTGGGAGCATGACCTAAGCTCCACAGAGCTAGGAGCTGCAGGGAAACTCCTAGAAAGGTAACTACGGGACAAGTTACCAAGGGGCATAGACAAGGACATAAACCAGATCAAGCCGGGTCAAAGCACGAGATAGCAGGACAGTACCAAAGGGTTAGACAGAGCGAATAGTTAGGACATAGCAATAGATCAGAAAACCAGAATGAGCAATGGATGGTACAATAGGGACAAACTGTAACGGAGTAACAATAGCCAAGCCAGGAGGTCAGAACCGGAGAAGACAATAGTACCAAAACGAGAGACGGAGTACAGAGTGAGGGGACAGACCGGGTCATACATGGGAATCAAACAAGCAATGCAGTATACACACACACCAGGGGGTCAGACACACAGCCAGAATAGCAGTATAGCTGACAGGGAATCCTAGTCTGGAGTGAGTATAAATGCCCCTCCCAGATACAAGAGAGGCCGGCAAAAGTTAACCCTGTGAGAACAGGACATTAACCATGTCCTAACCATGACAACAGTGCTGTGGTTTAAGTACCTTTAACTGCTGCCGTTAAAAGGCGTGTTGGCGGTCGTTAAGGGGTTAATCACAGGTGCAATGTTTGTTGAATACCTCATCAATTTTGACATTAGGCTTGCAGGTATTTTCCAATTTTGCTTTTAGAAACCATGCTTTTATTTCCTGTCGTCATAGCTGCACAAGTGCTTGTTTATTAGACTGTGGTACATATGGCACAATTTGGGTGTTCATTTAACTTATTCACTTACTTCTATTAACTCCAGAGTGTACATGGAAAAAAAACAGCAATATTGCTATAAGAAGCACCCCACCAGTATTTTTAAAATTTCTAATTCTGATGTGGTGCACTAATCTAAGTCTCCTGAACTTAGTATCATATTTAAAAGCTGCCATGTGTTTTCAGCAATGATCTGGTCATCTTATGCAGTTTGTGACCTGCTGGACCATTTCATAGTTTGCTGGGTGAGGTGGAAGTTAACTCGATGTAAGTCTAAAAGCCAGAACGATGCCAGAATGAGACTTTTTCAAACTTACATTGACATCTTGTAACTGTTACCTTAGACTTCTGGTCAGCCAGAAGCTGTGGTCACAAGATGGCTAATCGGGACTGGCGCTGTGCTAGGAAGAATAGAAGATGGCAACTGACATGTATAAGACAAAGGTCAGGGAACTTAGATTAATGGCACTGAAATAGAAAAATACACTGGAGTGGTGCTTTAATTTACCACATTGTGCATTCACTATGAGTCAAATTAAAGTGATATTTTTTTCTGTGGGTCAGTCATGTAATAGCTTTGTCAAATATGCCTATATTTGTTTTTACTTTTGCACATTTATAGCATATACAGTATTATGGAAAAAATAGCAGAGTCATATGGATTTTATCAGAAAAGATTCTAAAGTTACTTGTTAAAACTCAAGGATTTCACTGCCTTTCCCCCCAAAATTAAATTTGCTTTAAATAATTTGCCATTGAAACACGTTACTGTATGGTTGCTAGTTGCTTGGAAAATACATGTACAATACACTTGCTTTTTGTAAGGAGGGACTAGAGACACATTTACATGTGGACCTGGAGGAAGACACATGTAGTGTCGAAACATGTCGTCCAAAAGGGATTGACTATATTCAAAATTGTTACTGAAGAAACATGGAACCTTTTTAATGAAAAAATAAAAGTTATATTGTACTCTAACATTGGACTGATCGTTGGAGAAACAATACTATTTCCTTTACACATTTACATATATATATATATTTATATTAACATTGGCATGTAAAAGTTTGAGCACCCCTGGTAAATAATTACTGTTGTTGTGAACAGTTAAGCAAGCTACATAATTACTTTAAAAAAATCATTGATCAAAACTGTGCCGCTAACTATAGACCTGTCTGTAATCTTTCATTCATCTCAAAACTCCTGGAACACTTGGTCCACTCTCGTCTAATCCGCTATCTCACAGCTAACTTTTTTCTTGTTCCTCCACAATCTGGTTTCTACGCTTTACGCTCTACTGAACTTGCCCTCACTAAACTCTCTAATGATCTACTAACAGCTAAATCTAATGGGCACTACTTCATGCTGATTCTCCTGGATCTGTCTGCAGCATTCAACACTGTGGATCACCAATTCCTCCTCACTTTCCTACTCTCCATCGGCATCAAGGACACCGTTCTCTCCTAGTCCTCCTCCGACCTCTTTAAATGCTCTTTCATTATCTTTTGCTTGCTTCTCTACCTCTCCTTTTTTCCTTACTGTCGGGGTTCCTCAAGATCAGTTCTAGGCCCCTCCTCTTCTAATTCTATACTGCCCCTATTGGACAAACAATCAGTAGATTTTGTTTTTAGTGCCATCTCTATGCTGATGAAACCCAATTTTACACCATCTCCTGACATTACTCCTGCATTACTACAAAAGTGTATTAATGCTGTCTCTAACATCATGTCCTCCCTCTATCTTAAACTGAACCTTTCAAAAAGTAAACTTCTTGTGTTTCCTCCCTACACTATTCTGCTTATGTCTGATATGGCCATTTCTGTGTGTGGCTCTACCATTACTCCCCAACAACTTGCCCACTGCCTTGGGGTCATACTTGATACAGATATTTCATTCACTCCCTACATGCGATCATTCACTCGCTCATGTCATCTACATTTCAAAAACATTTCAAGAATTTGACCTTTTATTACTCTTGACTTTGCAAAAACTTAGACTGTTGATCTTATTCATTCTTATCTAGACAATTGCAACTCCCTACTAATTGGTCTTTCTCTTACTAAACTCTCCCGTCTCCAATCCATTGTGAATGCAGTAGCCAGGATCATATTCCTTGCCAATTATTACACTTGTGCCTGTATCCTGTGCCAGTCATTGCACTGATTACCCATTCTCTACACAGTTCAATTTAAACTTATCACTCTTATGGCCCCTTTACATTTAGCAATGCACCAGCGATCCTGACCACGATATGACCCGGTCAGGATTGCTGGTGCATCGCTAAATGGTCGTTAGTGAGCTGCCAAACAGGCAGATCTCACCAGCGATGCAGCAGCGGTCGGCAGTCGCACTTACCTTTCAGACGTGGCAAGGGTGTCCGTCTTCCGCCTGCGTCCATGGCTCACTCGTTGGCGCCAGTAGGAAGCCGACGTCGAGAAATGGACCAGGCCGATCTCACACGATCAATGATAGCTAGCGCAGGAGCCGGTTGGAGGTAAGTATCACATGTAGCGATATCGCTAACAATATCGCTGCTGCGTCACAAAATCGATCACGCTTTAGCGATATTGCTAGCGATATCGCTATGTGTAAAGCCCCCTTTACTCACAAAGTGCTCCACACTTCAACACCACTCTACATCTCCTCTCTCATCTCAGTTTACCACCCTACCTGTGGCCTCTATTCTGCTATTGGCCTAAGATTAACCTCCTCAGTAGTCCAAATGTCCCATTCCCATCCCCGAGACATCTGGTGTGCTGCACCAGTTCTATGGAATGCATTACCCAGGATAATTTGATTAATCACGAATACCAATATTTTTAAGTGTGCCCTAAAAACACATTTTGACTCAACATATTTATCTAATTATCCCTGTTTTGCACATGCAAAACCAGGACCCTCGTATCATCTGTTCTTACACCCTTCATGTAATTAATAGCCCTCTGTGTCTGTACTTTTACCCATACTGGCTGGTTTTCTGTTCATGCAGCATTACGTGATCACCCTGTTTATTATATTGATGACTGGACCATACAATACAAGCAATTGTTACCATCCAACTTTTATGTCTCCCCTATTTCCTCATAGATTGTAAGCTTGCGAGCAGGGTTGTTATGATTGGGTCACTGAGGAGGAAAGCAAGACCAAGCTAAGCCACAGAAAACCAGAGAGGTTGGTAACTAAGCAGATTGCAGACCCCTGAACATATCCACACAACTAGCAGTAGCCGTGGAGCGCACCTACGATGATTCTAGACGCCTCGACACAGCCAGAGAACTAAATAAGCCTAAAGCAAGAAAGGGGAAATCTAAACTGCCCCAGAGCAGACCCCAAAGGAATAGACAGCCCCCAAACATATATTGTCGGTGAGACAAGATGAAAACACAAACGCAGGTAGGAAAATAGGCAGAGCAAACGATGGGGCCCACACTAACTAGACAGGACAGGAAAGGAAAGACACTGTCTGCAATCATGCAAAAAACCCTGCAAAAAATGTCCAACACGTCTGATAGAAAAATACTGAAGTCACTCAACTTCTCCCACTATATCAGCATTATGGCATATTCTGAGAGCAGAGCAAAAAGAGGCCAATAAAATAAAGGACAAAAACAAACTGGCACAAGCAGTAACATAAGGATGGAAATTCAGTACAGCCCCAGCCAGGACTGGCTGACCACACAAAACTGAATAGACAAAACCAAACCAAATGTGAACAATAGCAAAAAAACACTTAGTTTCCAGCTCAGTCCCTGCATGCTCAAGCTAAGACCTCAGGAGGCAGGGAAAAATCACCAGCAGGGATAGAGGGAGTCGGCTGTCTTAAATCCAGTCAAAAACTCCAGATGTCTAATCGTCCTCCTTATTATCAGGTGGCAGGCCTCTGTTAATTAGATCAGCTCCATTACCTCCAGTAACCACCAGAGGGAGCCCAGAAAGAGAACTCGTGACCCCTCTGTCAATATAACCATCTCCAATACCTTCACTAGTAACCAGAGGTAGGCCAGAAAGTGAATTCACAACACAGGGCCCTCACTCCTCTTGGTATCTGTGGATTTATGTGATTATTTTCCTTCTCTAATGTCTGCACATGTCCCCTCTAAAATGTAAAGTGCTACCTAATTTGTTGATGCTGTAGAAATAAAATTATTATTATTATTGATTATTACTAAGTTGAAAGAAGAAATGATCTCTAAGAGACCTAAAGTTAAAGATAACACATTCCCTTTGTATTTTAGGAAAAAAAAATATAGTTGTCATCTTTTAAATTTTAAAAATTACAAAAAGGAAAATGGGCAGGTGCAAACATTTTGATATCCTTAGAGATTTGTGTGCTTAGATAAATTTGATCAAGGTTTCAGACCTAAACTAGTCTGTTAGGGTTATGGCTTTTTCACTATCATCATTAAGAAAAGCCAGGTGAAGCAAATTTTCCAACTTTATAAAAACCCAGCCTCCTCTAACTTTTTGGCAAAAAACGGCAGCAATGAGTTTTTGTAAGCAGCTGCCCATCACTCTGAAAATGAAAATGGTGGAGGCCAACAAAGCAGGTGAAGGCTATAAGAAGATAGCAAAGCCTCTTTAAGTTGACCTTTCCTCAGTTTGAAATGTGAATAAAAATTTACAGTTGACTGGAACATTGGAGATCAAGATAAGTTTTGGAAGATGAAGCAAAATTTCAGTGAGAGCTGTTCATAGGATTACTGGAGAGGCAGAAAGATTTAGTAGACCTTGGGATTTTGGTACATTTTTTCTACTGTTTAGAGGCACCTGCATAAGTCCTCAGAAGAACACCTCTCTTGACTCCTCACCATAAAATTCAGCATCAGAAGTATGCTAAAGAACATCGAAACAAACCTGATGCATTTTGGAAACAGTTCCTGTGGTTAAAATGGAACTCTTTGGCCTCAATGAGTAACAGTATGTGTAGAGATAAAAAGGGCACAGAATTTCAGGAAAAGAACATCTCGCCAACAATTAAGCATGGGAGTGAATCATTCAAGCTTTTTGGTTCTGTTGCAGCCAATGGCATAGGAACATTTTGCAAGTTTAGGGAAAAATCAATTCATTGGAATTTCAACTAATTCTTGATTCAAACATAACACAATCTGTAGAAAGATGAAAGTTGAAAAGAGGATGGCTTCTACAAATGGATAATGATACTAAACACATTAAAATCGGCAATAGACTACCTCAAAAGGCACAAAACTGAAGGTTTTACAATGGCCCTCAAAGTCCCCTGATCTGAACATCATTGAAAATCTATGGCTAGACCTCAAAATTACAGTGCATTCAAGAAGACCCAGGAATCTCACAGAACTGGAAGGAAGATCTGAAGAAAAGCCCTCAAACAAGAATTGAAAGACTCTTGGCTTGTATAAAAAGTGTTTATTAGCTGTGATACTTTCCAAATGGGGTGCTGCTAATTACTAATCCAAACTTTTGCATTGACCTATTTTCTTTTTCACAGTTTTTAAAATATAAGTATGTATTTTAATATTTTACATTTTTTGCCTAAAATTCAAAGGAAATGTGTCATCTTTAATGTTAGGCCTTTTAGAGATTATTTCATCTTCAACTTGCTTAACTGTTTAAAATAAAATAATTTTGATCAGGGGTGCCCAAACTTTCACATGCCAATGTATATTTAAGTTTTTTTTTATACTTGCGAATCACATGTTAAAGTGTTTGAATTAGTGTAGAAGTAAATGCTCGAATACACAGAATTCTGTTGAGAACCAGGTGCAACGCAATTTCAGGAAAAAAAATGTGGTATATTCCAACATGTGAGTTTTAAGTTCAACACTTTTTTAGAGAAACATAAAAAATGTAGTGTAAAGTTTTTTGTTCATTAGGAATGTAGCTTAGGTGTGAGGGGAACATAGACAGCTCCACAGACCACAGAACCATTCTCACATGGTAACCTTACATTTATATCAGCTCTTTATTTCTCTGTATGCCTTTGGGATATTAGTGTATAGTGAGGGATCTTTTCTGGGAAGCCTTTTCGGTTATGTCATACTAGAGCAGAGCATTGGTACTGACTGCATCTAGGTACACCACGGCATCTGTATTCCCTGGGATTCATGAGTTTACAGTACCCTATATGGGAATCATGTATATAACATTTTTTAGGTAGCCCTATTTGTCAGCATCCTAGAATATGCTAATATCATTCAGTATTTAACAGTGCAGACCACTTTCCTCTGCAGGCTAGGTTTACAGTTGCATTTACTAACAATTAGAGATGAGTGACTTTGCCTTTTTTTTGGGTCGAGTCGGCTTTCATGAAACCCGACTTTCGCAAAAGTCAGGCCGAACGAAATCTGCCGACTATAGGGAAAAGTCGGAGGCTGACTGAAACACGAAATCCAATGCAAGTGTGACGTTCAGGAGTAGACAACGTCCAAGAGTGGACCCTCTGGGTCGCGGATCTGGAGCCCCTGGGCCGAGCACACCAGGTGATGACCGACCCCTATACAGGGATCGTTAGGGGCAGGACCGCAGGGGTCAGACCCGTGACAGCCGGGACCAAGAGGGACGGCTCAGGGACAAATAAGAGTGCAGACGGGCTGGAATGCAAGGCGGTGACTAGGGTACCCGAGCAGGAGGTAGAAGAGAAGGGAGGACACCGAGAGGAGCAGCAAGAGATAGGCACTGTAGGCGAGGGAAGGCAGAAGTGGGGGACCAGAGGCAGGAGAATCAGCAGACGGACAGAAGACGGGAACCAGTAACACCAGGAACAGGCAAGGAACTATAAGACCAGATGCTAGGCAGAAGGTAGCAAGGGCTAAACTAGGAGAAGGCAGGCAGGAGGGATGGCAAGGAACGGACACAGAGAAAAGGAAGACGGGAACCAGGAAAACACTAGGCTAGAGGACTATAGAAGCACTATAGCGACCGGAATAGTGCAGGAGCACCACACGATTACCAGGCGTCTTTCCCTTAGGGAAGACGCCTGAAATACCTTTAACCCCGGAAGTGGATCAACACGGCCCTGCCCCTCAGCGACGCCCCCCGCTGTGTGAAGAGAGCAGTCGGGCGCGCGCCCGCGGCCTAAGGGAGGCGCACGGGGACACAGCAGGACGGGAGGGAGGACAGGAGGAAGCCCGGGAGGTGAAGCGCAGGTGAGACGGGGCTGCGGCGGGTGCCGCCGCTGATGGAATATCGGCGGGCACGACCGCCGATGTTACAGCAAGTCAATGGGGAAGCAAAGTCGGCAGGGAGTGGAAGACAGTTAACATACCTACAGTGCCCATTTCAATGCCAAAAACATCAATTCTTATAACAGAAGCTTGTCAACCTTAATTTACTTCCTAATAATAGTTACGCATTGAAAACTGGGGGTTATTTGGCTAAAGTTGCGGGGGGGGGGCTGTCTTCAGGTTTTCGTGTGCCCTGGGCCAAAGAGTGTCAGTGCGCCCCTTTAACACATACCACAACTCTTGATGCTCCGATACGCCACATAAATATATGTATAGTACAATGACACATACTTCACTGCTTACATGACATGACTGATCTATTTTAAATTGTACAATAGCTCAAAAACAGGACAGTATATTACTCCATACAGTGTTATAGCCACCACATTGTGCGCCATACAGAATAATGAGCCCCATATATTTATCCATACCAAATAATTAGTCACATATAATGTTCCATACAGTATCTGATGAGCTCCACATAATGCTCCATATATAATGGGCTCCATTTGTTATGCTCCAGTGTATAATGTGCCCCTTAGATGCTGCTCCAGTGTCTGATCTGCCCCATTTACATTGTTCCAGTACATGATGGGCCTCATGGATGATGCTCCAGTCTATGATTGGCTCCAATAATGCTGCATATATAATGGGCCCCATTTGAAATGCTACAGTGTATAATGTGCACCTTAGATGCTGCTCCAGTGTCTGATCTGCCCCTTTTACAATTCTCCAGTACATGATGGGCCCTATTTTTAAATAACCCAGGCATGGTATGTGAAAAGAGCTCCATGGAGTTATCTGAGGTGTGTGCTTCAACATCCTTCACTTTTGGTGTGGGTAAAGGACATAACGAAAGGGGTTGCTCCTGACCAGAAGCCTGCAGTTACGACTCAGTGATTGCATTTTTTACAACTTCTGAAGAGGAGGCGATAGAACTGGAGGCTGTTTCAGCAATGTAAGTCACAAACAGTTCCTGATACTCTGGCTTTAAAAGCAGTCTACCTACTCCCAGAAAAGGGAGCCTTACAGCCCTTCCAGAGCTACACCATGACGCTGGCTCAACACTTCCTTCCTTAGCTGCTATTGTGTTTTTGGCACTACCAGCAGATGCACCACCACCACCATCAGTACCAGATGGCCCTCCATGCCCACATCCGCGTCCTCTTCTACCATACTTCCTCATGTTTTTGAAAATGGCCCCAAAATACCAGCAGAAATATGGTACTGTATCAGAAGCGTACAGCTCTATACAGTCTATGGATAACAGTAAATCTCCATATATATTTCATGAGGCATACACAGACGCTCACAGGCTCAGTATGGATTACCCAATAAAATAGCAAGTTGAAAAAGGGTACAGTATCACAAGATACAAGATATATATAGTATAGTGTAAACATGCTGATTCTCTGCATATATTTCAGGAGGCAGGCCCAGTATGGATTACACAAGAATAAGAAAAGCTGTAAATGGGTTTTGTGACACAAGCGTACAGCTGTATACAGTGTTGGGGTAATCTTAAAGTTCCAAATATATTGCCGGAGTAACAGACAGACGTTTACAGGCTCATTATGGATTACGCCAGAATCTAAATGGCTAAAAAGGTTACTGTATCAGAAGCGTTCTGCTGTACACAGTGTTGGCCAAATTGAAAATATCAGTATATATTTCCGTAGTCACCCTCCGATGCTCACTCAGTTTGGTTTTGACCATAATAAAAAATGTTGTAGAAAAGGTCCTGGATAACAAGATAGCAAGTATATATTTTTTAAGGTACCATTGAAGTCTCCATATAAATAGTCCCGTAGTCACTCTCAGACACTTACAGAGTATGGATTTGACCGTAATGCTAAATGTCGAACAAAGGTACTGTATAAAAAAATACAAGCTGTATCGAGTATAGTGTAAAAATTTGTTTCTCCGATTCCCCGTATATAAAGAAGGTGTAACCCACACACGCTCACTCACTATGGATGATGTAGGGAAGGTGGACTGACAGACAAACCAGCCTGTAATGAGAAGCAGAGGTGTAGCGCAGTGTAGGTGTGAAACCGCTAAGATAAAGAGAAAGGGTGCAGTGTTTTAGCTTGCCCATTGGAGGGCAGTGGAGAGTGTAGGAGTGGGACTTAATAACTGCCATTGGTCAGAGAAACTGTTAGGTGATGGTGGGCGGAGTTACCAGAACTGGAAGTATAAAAGGCTGAGGGAAGGTTCTGGAAGAGTCAGTCAGCGAAGGGAGCACAGTAAAGAGGAAGTTCTGCTGAGGAAATAGAGACAGTGGAAAGGCTCCAGAGACGACTGACAGTTGAGGTGGTCATGGGGGGTGACCCAGAGGACTGTAGCCGCAGACGAAGACGGCCTGGGGCTATCATACGGGCGGTGTGCTCAGACTGGTGCAGTGCTGTGGTGGTTGGGCCTAGGCCAGCAACAGTGGAAGAGCCACAGAGGATGCCACGATTATAGTTACAAAGGAAGTGAAGGTACCGGGGCCTGTGTACAGAGAAATGTGAAACGGCTGTGGTGAATTGCTGTTGTCGACAGAAGGATGGGCACTAAAAATGGACCTGTTCAATACAAACTCTGTCTCAGTCTCGTGTTTGTCTGTGGCAAGATGAGGGTCACCCCCCGCAGGTGGTTATCCTACAGATGATACCTTAATACAAATTTTTGAAACAAGGTACTGTATCAGCACATACCGGGTGTGTCCAGTCTAGGGTTAAATTTCTGTCTATACTTCCGGAGTCAGACACAGACACTCAAAGGCTCACTATGTATTACACCAGAATTAAAAAAGTAGAAAAAGGGAAAGGTATTCATAGCGTACACCAGTATACAGTGTTGTGGTACTTTTAAATCTTTGTATATATTTCAATCTCAGTAAGCCAGTCAAGAATCTCCGCTACTGGAAACTACATGGATACAAGTATACACACAAAGTCGAGTGTTAGCAGAAATTTTGGTATTACTCATCGCGGGAAAACCTCCCTGTAGATGTTGCAGAGGCGATGCAGATCCTCAATTACTGTGTCTGTGGAGAAAGCGAAAAAGGTTCTTTGTGAAGAAAGGATTGCTTTATCGCAGTAGCGTGGATCACATCACCGTTACTCGTCTTCACCAAATTGTGATCACAGGGAGAGATGTACCCATGGTCCTCACTGCCTATCATGATGTGTCTGGTCATTTTGGAGTGCAAAAGGCAGAAGACACAGGCCATAGGCGATTTTATTGGATTGGCATGAGAGGAGACATTGAAAAATGGTGGCAGGAATGTCACACGTCTGTGACTATCACAACTGTGAAAGGTGATCATAAACCACCACTGCATCCACTTGTAAGTTGACGTCCATTTCAAATGGTAGCCATTGATCATCTCAAGGTAGAGGCCAGCAAGACAGGCCATAGCTACATCTTAACTAACATTGATCAATACACCAAATTTCTATTGGCCATCCCTGTGAAGGATTTAACTGGCCAGACTACACAGCGGTGGAGCAGGGAGAGGTAAGTATTGCAACTTGCAAGTGCTGTGGCCATGACCAAGCAGGGGTGGCACAATCATGGTCGATGGTACTGGCACAGGGCCCCTCATAGTACGCTGGTGTGTCTGATGGCGAGTGGGCCCTCCCACCTCCTGAGACACTGTATTGTACTATGAGGGGCCCTGTGCCATTGCCGTCGGCCATCTGTGGGCCCATCCATCTATTCAGAGCAACGACACTTGCCCGGGTGTGCCAGGTCTTGACCCCAGCCATTGAGGGAGGGGTGGGCAGCCCAGTTAGGGAGGTTTAAAAATTAGCATATGTAGATGGTGTTGGCTGGACATTCAGCTGCTGCAAAGGGCGTAATTGGGCAAGTCCGAGGAAGAGGATGAAAAAACCGAGGCACTTTTCTGGTAACCTATGTGTCATCAGGGGAAGGTGGGACAAAATCCTTTGAAACCCATGCATGGTTCATTTTAATGAAGGTTAGATCATCAACATTTTGGGTAGACAGATGGGTCCTTTTTTCTGTCAGGATTGATCCAGCAGCACTGAAGACTCTTTCAGATAACATACTAGCAGCAGGGCAAGCGAGCTCCTGTAAGGCATATTGTGCCAATTCAGGCCAGGCGTACAGTTTAGAGGCCCAATAGTTAAAGGGGAATGACCTGTGAGGGAGAACATCGATATGGGAGGAAAAGTAGTTTGCAACCATAGTTGAATACTGCTGCCTCCTGTCACTTTTAATCGATGAAGTATTAGCAGTCGTGTGAGCGGTACTTGAGAGATCATTCCACAACATGGTCATTAAACCTCTGTCTCCAACACCACTTCGGCTGTGTGCACCACGAACACCTCTTCCTTTGTGCCCACTACGGCTCGTGGGAGAACCAGCACTGCTGCTGTGTGCTGGGAAAGCCTCAAACAAACGGTTTACCAGAGTTGCTTGTTTGTTAGCCAATATTATCTCTAGGTTCTCCTGTGGCATGATGCTGTGTAATTTGCCTTTGTAGCGTGGATTGAGGATGCTGGCCAGCCAGTAGTCATCATCCCTCATCATTTTGGCAATGCGGGGGTCCCTTTTTAGGATCCGCAAGGCATAATCGCACATGTGGGCCAATGTTCCCGATGTCAATGATGCACTGCCCATGGTGGGTGGAGGAGCAGTTTCTGGCAAATCCCTACAGTCATGCACAAACACTGTCCCTGACCTTGGAATGCCAACATTTTCTCTTGCCCCCTGAGAAACATCCTCCTGCCCAAAATAATCATCCCCCTTATCCTCCTCCTCTTCCACTTCTTCCTCCACCTCGTCCAGGACAGTTCCCTGATCAGACAATGACTGACTGTCATCAAGGCTTCCCTCCTCCTCCTCCATTGCAGACGCCTGATCCTTAATGTGCGCCAAACTTTGCATGAGCAGACGCATAAGTGGGATGCTCATGCTTGTGATGGCGTCGTCTGCGCTTACCAGCCATGTGCATTCCTCAAAACACTGAAGGACTTTACAGAGGTCTTTCAGCTTTGACCACTGCACACCTGACAATTCCATGTCTTCCCTGAAACTGACTGCCAGTGTATCCTCCCATAAGTGCATTACAGCCTGCCTCTGTTCGCACAGCCTCTCAACCGTGTGCAGGGTGAAGTTCCAACCTGGCTGCAATGTCTATGATTAGGCGGTGCTTGAGGAGGTGGAGCAATCGCTGGAGCTTCTGCATACGACTGGAGTGTACGGCCGAGGAATGGATGTGCAAGCACAGTCTTCGCACCTTATGGTGCAGGGATGTTAACTCCGGATAATTATTAAGGAAGCACTGCACCACCAGGTTCAAAGTGTGAGCCAGGCAAGGTATGTGTGTGAGTTTTGCACGGGCTATGGATGCCACAAAATTACAGCCGTTATCACGGACTACCTTGCCTGCCTCAAGATGTAGACTTCCCAGACATTACTCTGTTCGTCACTGCAAGTAGTCGGCTAGTACCTCCGCGGTGTGTCTGTTGTCGCCCAAAGACATCATCTTTAACACAGCCTGCTGACGCTTACCACTAGCTGTTCGATAGTGGGACACCTCATGTGTAACACTGCCAGCTGCGGATGTAGTGGTCGTGCGACTGTGCTCTGTGGACGAGCTTTCGCTGATAGACGAGGAGGAGCGAAAGACTACAGCCTACTGTTTCCTATACCGTGGGCTAAGCAGCACAGTTTCACCGCTGCTGTCCCCAGCCTGCATCCACCACATTAACCCAGTGCACAGTGATGGACATGTAGCGGGCCTGGCCATGCCTACTGGTCCATGCATCTGTTGTGAGGTGTACCTTTCCACTCACTGACTGTTTTAGTGCATGGACAATGCGGTCTTTCACATGCCGGTGGAGGGCAGGGATTGCTTTTCGAGAAAAGAAGTGCCGACTGGGTAGGTCATAGCGTGGGACAGCGTAAGCCATGAGGTCGCGGAAAGCTTCGCTTTCAACCAAATGGTAGGGCATCATCTCTAATGAGATTAGTTTGGCAATGTAGGCGTTCAAACACAGTGTACGCGGATGAGAGGATGAGTACTTTCTTGTCCTACTCAGAGTGTCTGTTAGGGTGAGCTGGACTGGAGAGCTGCATATGGAGGAAGTAGCGGTGGACTGGATGGAGTGAGAGGGGTTTGGTGATGGTATTGGTGGTGATGGCCTAGATTCAGTGTTGTGTTGCAACACCATTGTGATTCCCTGAGTGCTTTGACCTTGCGACGACACCTCCACATTTAGTGCTGGTGGTGTGCTTAATGGTGGCGGTGGTCTTACCGTCAGGGTAGCGATGGAGCGTTGCTGGCTACCTTCAGTCGTAGCAGGTGCACATGTGCTACCTGAGGTTTTGTAGTCCGTCCATGCTTGCAAGTGCATGTTGATTAAATGTCTAAGCATGCAACTGGCATTCAAATTTCTGAGTTGTTTACCTCGGCTAAAGGTCCTTCCACACTTCTTACAGGTAACATCATGAGGTTTGCCTCATCAGTAGGATTTTGGACAAAGAAGTGCCACACTGCACTCTTCCTACTATGGTAAACATTTTCTGGCCTTGCACGCTGTGCTAAGTTGACCATCTGGTCAAGCTTCCTGCAACTCTTTTAGTTTTTGTTCCACATTTTAGGACAGCTACGGGCCTGCTAGATAACTGCTGCTGCGATGTCAATGCCTGCTGCGGATCCATGTCCTTATCTGAACTATTGCCAGCTCCACCCTCCTCCCCCAATGGATGCCAATCCGGGTCCAGAACTGGGTCATCCATCACCTCCTCTTCAAAGTCATCTGCACCTTCCTCTTTACCTTCCTCTGTGTCTCCGTGTAAGGTGGTATAGTATGCAGGAAGGGGCACCTGGGTTTCATCAGGGTCAGATTCTGGCTCAATAGACTGCGAGGGCAATGTATTGCTGTGGGTCAATGTACCAGCAGAATCATCTAGCAGTGGCTGTGCATCAGTGCACTCCATGTAAGATTCATCTTGGAATGGGGAATTCAGGATTTGACTGGATAACCCAGGCATGGTATGTGAAAAGAGCTCCATAGAGTAATCTGAAGTATGGGCTGCCGCATCGTTAACTTTTGGTGTGGGTGAAGGACACAAGGAAAGAGTTTTTTATGAACAGAACCCTGCACTGACGACTCCTTGCTTGCAGGTTTTCAACTTTCAGAAGAGGAGGCAATAGAGCTGGTGGCTGTTTCGGCAATGTATGCCAAAACCTGTTCCTGATGCTCCGGCTTTAAAAGCGGCTTTCCTACTCCAAGAAAAGGCAACCTTACAGGCCTTCTTGGGCCAGAGGATGACGCAGGCTCAACACCTCATGCCTTAGCTGCTATTGTGCTTTTGCCAGACCCAGCCACCAATGCACCACCACCATCAGTACCAGCTGCACCCCCTTGCGAACGTCCATGGCCTCTTCCACCATACTTCCTCATGTTTGGGAAAATGTACCAAAAATACCAGCAGAGAGAAGGTACTGTATGAGGAATGTCCAGCTGTGTAAGGTGTATTAAGCAAATTAAATCAACGTATATATTATGTTAGTCACAGACGCTCTCACAGTATGTTTTGGACCGTAATCCAACAAGCAGATATACAGAACTGTATCAGAAGTGTACAGCTGTATACGCTTTTTGTGCAACTAACAATATCCATATATGTATTTACGGAGTGTCACACACACACACACGCTGACTAGGTATAAAAGTGACTGTAATGCGAACGGCAGATATACAATACTGTTGGAGAATCGGACAGCTCTATGCGATGTGTGTAAGGAAAATTGTCAAGTTCCGTGTATTTGTATACGGACTGACACACGCTGTCTCTGTCTAGTTTTGACCAAAATCAAACAGCAGATATATGAAACTGTTTGAAAAATGGACACGACTCTAAGGTGTAGGTCTGGAAAAACGGAAAAACTCCTCGTTTTTTTTTTCCAGAGTCACACACAGGTAGCTTCTATTTGTCCGTGCTAGAAGGCGGTACACGGTAGTATGTGAGGAGCATACACCGCTGTATGGTGTGTGTATGTAAAATTGTCAAGCTCTGTGTATTTGTATACGGACTGACACACGCTGTCTCTGTCTAGTTTTGACCGTCTTCAAACAGCAGATATACGAACTGTTTGAAAAATGGACACGACTCTAAGGTGTAGGTCTGGAAAAACAGAAAAACTCCTCGGCTTTTTTTTCCAGAGTCACACCCAGATAGCTTCTATTTGTTTGTGATACCAGCCGGTACATACACGGTAGTGTGTGAGGAGCGTACACTGCTAGACGATGTATGTATGGAAAATTGCCAAGCTCTGTGTATTTGTATATGGACTGACACACACTGTCTCTGTCTAGTTTTGACTTGTAATCAAACAGCAGATATACGAAACTGTTTGAAAAACGGACACAACTTTAAGGTGTAAGTCTGGGAAAACGGACAAACTCCTCGACTTTTTCTTCCTAAGTCACACCCAGATAGCTTCTATTTGTCCGTGATACCACCCGGTACACGGTAGTGTTTGAGGAGCGTACACCGCTAGACGGTGTGTGAAAAAATGAACGCTCAGTAACTCACCAGGACAAAATAATAAAATTTGGAGTGCTTTGAAAAAAGCAGTTTGAACAGCAGTGTGCACACAGCAAAGCAGCTAGCAGGTAGCCTTAAAAGGCTGCCTAATCACCACCAGTGCTGCTGCACACAACAAAAATCCTCCCCTTTCACTGCACACTAACTGTACAGTGAAAAGTGCTATCAGCAGAAGCAGGTTTTTTTTCTTCTTCCCTGCCTAACGCTCTCCCTGTTCAGAATCAGCAGCAGCACCTCTCCCTATTGTAAGATCGGCAGAAGTAAGATGGCAGTCGGCGTTCACAGCCTTTTATATCCACTGTGAAGCCACACAAAGCCAGCCAATCACTTCAATGCCCTTCTCTATCATGGTGCTGGCAGCTGCACAGGTCATCGCATTGCCCACAGTGTGCGTCCTCCATCATTGAGTGAGAAAAGGCGCTGAAAGCATCATCTGAAACGCGACTTTGGCGCACTGATCGGCAACCTCATGGCCGACCTCACACTACACTGTGTTCCAAATTATTATGCAAAAAATATTTCCTCATATTCTCTAAATTACCTATATGAATTGCAGTCATTGTTATTTTCCAGTCATGTAATATTCTATTATAATTGCAATGTTTTTGAACAAACTGCCTATGAAAACAGTATATTTTTAAAAATAAGAAACACTCAAAATGCATGTTCCAAATTATTATGCACAGCAGAGTTTTCAACCTTTTTTATTTTTATTTTGAACAAAAAAATGGTCAATTGTGAAATTATAAGCATTATCAGCTTATTACAAAATGAAATCAAACAGCTTTCAAGTCAAAACTTTATTCTAGGTGATGTTACATTTGCACATAGGACCCCTTGTTCGAAAGAAGCTTCTGAACTCTCTCGTCCATTGAATTAGTCAGTTTTTGGATGGTTTGTGCTTCAATTGTTTTTCATGTGGACAGAATACCCTCCCATAGCTGTTGCTTAGATGTGAACTTCCTCCCGCCATCATAGACACTCCTTTTGATGATGTTCCAGAGGTTCTCAATGGGGTTGAGGTCAGGGGAAGATGGTGGCAACACCATAAGTTTGTCCTCCCATAGCAGCCAGAGATGCAGATGTGTAATTTGCAGCATGAGACGGTGCATTATCATGCATGAAAATGATCTTGCTGCGGAAAGCACGGTTCTTCCTCTTGAATCATGGCAGGAAGTGCTGTTTAGAAACTCCACATAGATTATGGAGTTCATCTTTACCCCTTCAGGGATCCTAAAGGGGCCGACAATCTCTCTCCCCATGATTCCAGCCCAAAACATTACTCCACCTCCTCCTTGTTGGCGCCTTAGCCGTGTTTTCATGGGGTGTCCATCAACCAGCCATCCTCCACTCCATCCATCTGGACCATCGAGCATTGCACGGCACTCATCGGTGAACAAAACAGTTTGCAAGTCAGTCTTCGTGTATCGTTTGGCCCACTGGAGCCGTTTCTGCTTGTGTGCAGTGGATAGAGGTGGTCGACAGGATGGCTTATGCACAACTGCAATCCTCTGAAGGACCCTGCATCTTGTTGTTCGGGGGACATTGGAGGCACCAGCAGCTTCAAAAACTTGTCTGCTGCTATGACAAGGCATTTTTGCAGCTGCTCTTTTAACCTGACGCAATTGCCTGTTGGAAAGAGTCCTCAATTTTTCCTTATCAGCACGCACACGTGTGTGCTGGGAATCAGCTACATACTTCTTGGTTGTGCGATGATCACGATGAAGTGTCTTGGCAATGTTGATTGTAGTCATGCCTTGACCTAAATAATCCACAATTTGTTGCCTCTCAGCAGCCGACACATCCTTTTTCTTTCCCATTTTGGCAAAAAATATAGGCTGCTTAATAATGTGGAACAGCCTTCTTGCCTTCTTAAGTAGTCTTGCCTTTATTTGGACACGCTTGCCAAACTAATCTGCACAGGTATCTGCAATTGCTTTCAGTGATATAAAGAGCCCTGACACACATCACCATCAATGAGTTCAAATGACAAACAAAAAAATTCTAACCTTATCACTCCTAAACTCTTTTTGCATAATAATTTGGAACACAGTTTAGGGTCGGGTTTTGATCAGCGAAAACTGACTTTGGCGAAAGTCAGTGATTTTTGAATCTTACCGACCTGTTTCACTCAACTCTACTAACAATGTTAGCATTGGTGGATACCGTTCTGTGGCTCTCCCACATTTTGTCCCACCACTTCTTACCACATATCTATTTTTGCTGTGTGTTTTCCCCTCCTTTTCAGAGTTTTTTTTGCCCTGTCTTTTTTATTCATTATTTTGTTTTTAATTTTGACATTAAATAAAAATGTGTAAGCATCGTTCCTATTCTGCTGTGTTCCGGACTTTGCCCTTACTGTTGCCCTTAAGCCTGGCTTCGTTCGGCCATACTGGTTCCTGTGACATCACCGCCTGTTGGTCCCGCCCGCCGGGTTTAAATAGCTTTCCTGGACGTGACTACCTTGCTTGTATATCTCGTCCTGTACCTGATCTGCTAGCTGGGAGTTGCACGCTGTGCTACCTCCTTCCTTCCTGCTGAATCCACCTGGATTACCTGCTGCCTAACTGCCGCTGCCTGGACCTTCTGACGGGGTCGGCCTGAAGGCTCCTTCCAGCCCTGCCTCCACCGCTCACCGCTACTACAGCACTCACGGTATGCGCTGAAGATCTTGACTGCTGTGTGCGTTCCACCTGAGAGACTATCCCTGCTACCTTTGCACATCCAGTATCAATTACCTAGTGACTTTCTCTGCCACTGCACTGTGCCCGAAGATTCCCCTCCCGCAAGGGAGAGGGCTAAGTGACTGTCCTTGCCTGCATTCTTCAGACTGTGTCTGCTTACATCTACACAGTGCCGGTGTACAACTTGCTATCTACTGGACTGAGTTCTGCTGCTGTTACCACTGCTGTCATTATCTGGCTCCGCCAGCACCTGTGCTGTTCTGTGCTGCTTGTTTAATACAAACTACTTTCACGTATACCTGTGTCTGTGACTCTATCATCTAGCCACTGTCTTCATAGAAACCTACTATACATCATTACAGGATATACAAGCCACCAATATGGAGACCGCAGGTGTAGAGTCCCTGGAGAAACGTGTAAGCAAGCAGCTTGCTTTGATACGGCAGGATGTGGCAGGCATTAGGACCCAGCTGGACACGCTGGAGCAACGTATCGAACACAACGCCGGGGCAGCAGAGGCACAGTTGCAACGACTGGCAAATCGGATTACGGCGCTGGAACAAGCAGCTCCTCTTCAGGGTGATCGTGTTCTGGCGTTGGAGCAAGCGATTCCTATGCAGCTCGATCGGATTGCTGCTCTGGAACAGGCCCCAGCCGCGCAGGTAGCAGGTGTTGCCCGGGATACTACACCGACCTTCCCGAAGCTTCCACCCTTCCGGTTCGCTGGTGAGAGGGATAAATTCCGAGGATTTTTGAACCAGTGTCGGATCTTCTTTGCTGCTCATGCCCCACAGTTCACTACGGAACGCTCCAAAGTTCTGACCATAGTCATGCTGCTGTCTGGTAAGGTGCTCGCGTGGGCCAACCCTTTGATTGAGACCGACGACCCTCTGCTTAACTCTATGGACAATTTCATTGCCGCAATGACGCAGATGTTTGATGACCCGAACGAAGCCAGGCTTAAGGGCAACAGTAAGGGCAAAGTCCGGAACACAGCAGAATAGGAACGATGCTTACAAAATGTTATTTTTTGCTCCTAAGTTGGAATTAACCACTTTAGTTTAAACCCCTTCCCAACATACGCCATACATATACTGCTCTGCGGGAGGTGTGTTCCCACAAAGAGCAGTATATGTACATTGTCTCAATCGCACGGCCTCACTTTGAGCTCTGCGGCGATCGTGTGCAGGTGTCAGCAGTATGTGACAGCTGACACCCACAGCAACACCCAGGATTGGTGCTACCACCGATTGCGGGCATGTACAGTGGGTGAGCAAAGTATACGTTGAGTAACAGAGTCAGGTATTGAAAGGACTGGGACTGCATATCTGTTTTGTCTGCTCTTGCCCTTACTTTTGATGGATTCTGCCCTTAACCAAGATGGAGTTGCTGGCTTCATGGAGGCCATCTTGTTTTCCTTCTGAGACTCCTTTTTTCCTATTTGCTGTATACATAAGGGAGCTCTGCACACTATGCATTGCTTGTGTATCTTGTTCTTTACTTGCTGCCAAGCTGCAAGGATAAGCAACCTGTTTGCCCCTTCTACTCTTCGGGATACCCCACTTGTTCCTGTATCTATGCACCACGGAAGGACTCTACTGCTATACCTGCTCTGCTGCCACCTCTGCTACAGTCTGCTCTCCATTAGGCCCGGGCTCTGGGTCCTGGATTCCGCATTGCTGGACTGGTATTCGCACCCTCGGTCTGTACTATTACTTGTGCATACTTCTGAGACTGTCTTATTGTCTGCTTTGCATCTGTTAGCTGAAGTGCATATTTCTGCAATAAGATATATATACATTTTGAACTGTGATATACCGTGTCTGTCTTAATTTCTGACCCACGTCATCGGGCTCCATAGAATTCTAGTATAAACTTATAACAGGTGTTTTGCACTTTGGTCATGCTGAGTGACTTTTAACTCCGTGTGTTTACGGTGCTTGCTCTCAGCTTTGCTCAGCCATTGATCAATAGCTGCGGTTTTCCATCACCATGGTGTACCTCGCTTTGCATCTGCTCTTTACCATCATTTAAATTCAGTGCGATCCGCAAACTCTAACAGTAACTAGTCTTGTATGCAAGCATTTGCAGTGTGGGAATTCCTTTACATGCTACCGACTGAGGAAACTTTTACAGTGTGCAGGCTCTACCAAAGTCATGTAAGTAGAGTTGAGCGAAACTGGTCGATCAAATTCAAAATTCGTCGACTTTAGCTAAAGTCAGGTTTCGCCGTTTCATGTAGTAACTGGTTGAGGTCATCATCGTCCATAGCTATTTTATCTCAGTATAAGATATCTCTCTCTGATAGTGTGTCAAAAAAACTAGTGTATGCTCTCAGTCACACATTTTTGTTTCAGTTCTACATTTTCCTGTTCAAGATGCTGGTGGTGCAGTTGCTACCTTAGCAATTAGTAGACTTTATTATACTTTGCAAAATGATGACATGACTTACTGAAAGATTTTGAAAGTGCCAGTATTTCTAGCTGAAAGGGGCTCTTGCTCTGTGCTGTCACATGCATGAGAATTTGGGCCATGCTTTCAACCTGTCATTTAGCTCAAAAGTGCTTTATGCCATAATTAATTATGGACAAGTTCTGTATATGTCTTTCACTGTTCTTCAAAAAGACTACATAATTTGTAAGCGGGAAAACTATGACACTAACACCTTTCCAACCTTGGATGAATCTGTACATCCCTGTGACTTGGGCCTTTTTTACCTGGGACATATGGATATGTCCCGTCAATTATGCAAGCATAGGAGCTGTGTGTGAGCGATCATCGACAGGTGTCAGCTGATTCTGACAGCTGATACTTGGCATTCAGTGCCAGGAGCAGTTCTATACCACTCCCAGCACTTTAACCCCATAAATGCTGCTATCAAACTCTATCACAGGATTTTGGGAGCAGACAGGGAGAAGACAGCCCCTCTGCCCTTGGATTGGAAACCTGTGATTTATTGTGGGATCACGATAGTTGCCTTGGTAACTCAATGTCATCATAATGACATATGGGTCACCAGAGCTAGCAAAGTTGCTTGATCATGCTCAGAACATGATCAGAAACTTTGCCTGTCAGTGCAGAGCAGACAGTTTGCATAGTATAAGGATACTGCTGCATCTCCATGCGATACCAGTGATTAGCCTGCAAAAAACGAAAGTCCCATAGTGGGACCAAAGTTAAAAAAAAGTAAATTTTTTTAAAAAATATATTGTACCCATAAATAAATATGTTTCTGAAAAAAAATATATAAACAATAAAAGTACGCATTTTTGGTATCGCCACGACCTGACCTATGAAACTGTCCCACTAGTTAAACCCTGTAATGAACACCATAAAAAATAAACAAACAAGTTGAAAAAAAAATGCTTTATCACCATACAACTGAAAAAAGTGGAATAAAATGAGATCCAAAAGGCAAATATAAATAAACATGGTACCATTGAAAATGTTATCTTGTGCCATAAAAAACAAGCTTTTATACAGGTCCATCAGCAGAAAAATGAAAAAGTTATAGCTTTCAGAATAAAGCAATGCAGAAATAATTATTTTTTCTATAAAAAGATATAACTCTGGTATCGCTGTAATCGGACTGACCAGAAGAATAAAACTTATCAATTTTTCCACACATAGAATGACGTAAACCCTCTCACCCTTAAAAAAATTACTGAATTGCTGTTTTTTGTTAATTCTGCCTCCCAAAAGTCGGAATAGAAAACGATCAAAAAATGTCACATGTCTGAAAATTATACCAATAAAAGCATCAACTCGTCCTGCAAAAACAATCCCTCACATAATAATAATCTTTATTTTTTTTATATAGCGCTAACACGTTCCGCAGTGCTTTAGAATTTTGCACACATTTTCATTGCTGTCCTCGATGGGGCTCACAATCTAATTTCCCTATCAGTATGTCTTTGGAGTGTGGGAGGAAACCCACGCAAAGACGGGGAGAACATACAAACTCTTTGCAGATGTTGTCCTTGGTGGGATTTGAACCCAGGACTCCAAGCTGTAGTGCTATCCACTGAGCCACCGTGCTGCCCTAACTTGACTCTGTCTGCCAAAATATGGAAAGATGATAGCTCACAAAATAAGGTGAGGCGCAATAAAAAGCATTTTTCAGTGTGTGACTGCAGCCAAGCGTATCAAAAACCTATATTTTTCTGGTATCGCTGTAATCTCAACGACCCAAAAAATAAAGTCACCTAATCACTTATACCACACGAGGAATGCGTAAAGAATAAGACCAATTCTCTACCTGCTGTTTTGTTCATTCTGCTTCCCAAAGACCACAGTAAGGCTCAGCTCACAGCTATCCTGCGCTCTACGCTGAGCGCTTTCACCGGGGTTTCCATGTAAATCTCTGAAATATGTGATTCAGATGTAAGCCGCCTTAGCTGATTCCCTATAATGAGGCAAATGGAGGCACTGTGGACGTTGTCTGACCTGTGATCTGGTGCTGTCCGTCTTTTTAGGATTGAAAAAAAGTGCCATTGGCCACAGATTTGTGCACTTCTGAAAAGAAAGACGATGTTGAACAGATTATTATTATTATTATTATTTATTTATATGGCACCATTGATTCCATGGTGCTGTACATAAGAAGGGGTTACATACAAATTACAGATATTACTTACAGTAAACAAACTTACAATGACAGACTGATACAGAGGGGAGAGGACCCTGCCCTTTCGGGCTTACATGCTACAGGATGCCAGATGGAGTCCAGAGTAACTCTGCTGCCTCATTGTAGTGAATGGATCCCTCATTGGTTTCATATGAATCACATCACTCAGTGATTTAGATGGAAACCCCAATGTAAGTGCTCAGCGTATAGTGCTGGACAAATGTGATCCTGAACTTATGTAAAATGTTCCAATAAAAGCGCCAACTCAATCCACAAAAAAAAGTAAATCCCCACTCAAATGAGTCATCTGTTAGCGGAAATATAGGGGGCTTCCATGTTACTGTTAGTACAAGGACTCAGCAAAAGCCAAATGGCCTCTCAAATGAAATTCAGAAAATTCTGCGCTCTCAAATCCATATGCCTCCCTCCCTTCTGAGCCCAACAGTGTACCTAAATTGCATATAGTGTAGAAGCGAGAAATCGCGAAATGGCCATCGTCCGCCCTTCACTTCCCCAGCATTCCTTTCACGTTCTGCTTGTCCTTTCATCTGTCCATGGCACGCTTGTGAAATAAAGGACATTTAACCTTTCATTTCAGCTGGTGAGTGATGCATTTTTTTCATGAAGTAGCTGGACATTTCTTGTTTCGATGCAAGCACCCGTGTATTAGCTGAATACTTATACCGCAAAAACTTCAGATAAATAACTCTGTCTGTCAAAAGTGGTGATTTGTGTTCCCTAGTTGCTGTTCATTTTTTTCTTTGTTTGACTTCATAGAAGCATGAGCTGGGCCTAACATACTGGTGACTGCATACTGGTCATTACAATGGCAGTTTGCAATTTTCACTCGGCAACATTCATTGCTGCTTGTTTCTGGAAAACACCCATGGAGTCAAAATCATTGCTACATCTGTAGATATATTCCAAAATGGAGACACTTGTGGGGAGTTTCCACTGTTTAGACACATTAGAGGCTCTCCAAATGGGACATGGCATTCGCTAATGATTCCAGCAAATTTTACATTCAAAAAATCAAAAAATCTTTCCTTCCCGAGCCCTGCTGTGTGCCCAAACAGTAGTTTTTTTTTTTTACTCAAATAGGGTATCGGCATACTCAGGAGCAAAGGTAATACAAATTGTATGGTGCAATTTCTCCTGTTACCCTTATGAAAATGCAAAATTTGGAATTCAAAAACATTTTTGTGGGGAAATTTTTTTTTTTTATTTTCACGGCTCAATGTTATAAACTTCTGGGAAGCACCTGAGGGTTCAATGTGCTCACTACACTTCTAGATCAGTTTCCTGAGGGGTCTAGTCATTTGTGGGGGATTTTCACTGTTTAGGCACATTAGGGTCTCTCCAAATGTGACATGGCATCTGCTTATTATTCTAGCAAATTTTGCATTTAAAAAGTTAAAAGGCGCTCCTTCCCTTATGAGCTCTGCCGTGCACCCAAACAATGGTTTTCCCCCACATATGGAGTATCGTTATGCTCAGGAGAAATCACACAACTTTTTGGGATCCATTTTTTCCTCTTATCCTTGTGAAAATTTAAAAGGGTCTAAATTAAATTTTTGGATATTTTTCTTCATATGGACCCCTCAAAGTCACTTCAAATGTGTGGTCACTAATAAAAAGGTTTTGTAACTTTTGCTGGAAAAAGGAGAAACCACTAGTCAACTTTTATTCCTTATAACTTCCTAACAAAAAAAATTGCTTCATAAATTGTACTGAGGTAAATTTGACATATGGGAAATCTTATTTATTAACTATTTTGTGACACACATCTCTCTGATTTAAAGGCATAAGAATTCAATGTTTGAAAATTGTAAATTTTTGCTTTTTTCACAAATAAACGTAAGTTATATCGAATAAATGTGACTGCTAACATGAACTACAATATGTCACGAAAAACATCTCAAAATCAGTGGGATCTGTTGAAGCGTGTTTAGAGTTATTATCTCATAAATTGACACTGGTCAGAATTGTAAAAATTAGCCTGGTCATCAACGTGCAAACCACCTTGGAGGGGAAAGGGGTTCATAATGTCATGCATCTCATATTTATCTATGAAAAGAATGATACAGGGATGGGGGAACAAAACAAACAGAACAGAAATTTGCACATGTGAATCACTGCTCTGTAGATGTTAAGGATCCTTAAGGTCAATGCTACATGCAGTAGGATGTTGATGAGAGAAAAAAGATGAGGAGCAGCAACAGCAATTTGGCATGGAGGAAGATATTGAGTTATCACAGGCACTTTTAGGGAATGAGGTTAACTGTCAATGGGAAATTAAAGACAATGACACAGGCCACGACAGCTATCAAAGTGGCATGGTGCGGAAAGTGAACCAACGGGAGCCATCATTTGTACTGACAAGCTACATGATTGACTAGGTAATGATAATTGTATTGGTGGCATCAAGTAAACATAAATATTAGATAGCCATGCTTTTAGATTCTTGCTACAAATGTAAAATGGATGAATTGTTTCTGGTTTCCAAAAGAGAGTAAAATTTATTGTGTTACCATTAAAATTTGTGTTTGTTGCTCAGCTTTGCTTTAGCAGGTCAGATGCCTGCCAACTACACTTCAAACCAATCTCCTTGCAGAATTAATGCTTACCCACCTGTGTCATAGGTAGGGCTACAACAAATAGCTGACATGGAAAAACTGGAGAAACAGGAGCAATAAATGATCATAATAGTTTTAATGCATAATTACCTAAAAGACTATGAAAAATATGTGCAATACAGCAAAGATAAGCAAGGACAGTGCCAGTCAAAGAACACTCCATCACCAGGGTAAAAGATTGTACAAATATTACATGAAGGTATACATGAATAAATGAACAAGAGGTATATCCATACCAGTGTGGACAGAAGGTATAAGCCAAGTGGAGTTACAGGTACATGCTAAAGTATGCGCACAATCCGAAATGCCTCTTACCATGTGAATGGAGAAGGACTCAGGCTCGAGGAAGGCTAGGAAAGGAACCTCAATGAGCATTTCACATATTTAGTATGTGACTTTATCAAGGGGAAAAGTGGGGATAATCGGTGAGGAATAGAGACGAGCGACTTTGCCTTTTTTAGGGTCGAGTCGGGTTTCATGAAATCCGACTTTCTCAAAAGTCGAGTCGAACGAAATTGGCTGACTATAGGGAAAAGTCGGAGGTCCGACTGAAACACGAAGCCCAATACAAGTCAATGGGGATGCAAAGATGACAGGGAGTGGAGGATAGTGCCCATTTCAATGCCAACAACATCAATTCTTATAACTTAAGCTTGTCAACCTTAATTTACTTTATAATAATAGTTACGCATTGAAAACTGGGGGTTATTTGGCTAAAGCTGTGGGGGAGGTAGGGCTGGCTCCAGGTTTTCGTGTGCCCCGGGCCAAAGAGTGTCAGTGCGCCCCTTTAACACATACCACAAGTCATGATGCTCCGATACGGCACAGAAATATAGGTATAGTACAATGAAAAATACTTCACTTCTTACACGACATGACTGATATCTATTTTAAATTCTACAACAGCTCAAAAAACGGACAGCATATTACTCCATACAGTATTATGGCCTCCACAAAGTGCGCCATACAGAATAATGAGCCCCATATATTTCTCCATACAGAATAATTGGTCTCATATAATGTTCCATACAGTATATGATGAGCTCCACATAATGCTACAGTATTTGATGGTCTCCATGGATGATGCTCCAGTGTCTTATGGGCCCAAATAATGCTCCATATATAATAGGCCCCATTTCTAATGCTCCAATGTATAATGGGCCCCGTAAATGCTGCTCCAGTGTCTGATGTCCCCCATTTGGAATGCTCCAGCGTATGATGGGCCCAAATAATGCTCCATATATCATAGGCCCCATTTCTAATGCTCCAGTGTATAATGGGCCCCGTAAATGCTGCTCCAGTGTCTGATGTCCCCCATTTGGAATGCTCCAGTATATGATGGGCCCAAATTATGCTCTTATGTAATCTGCCCCATTTAGAATGCTCCATTATATGCTGGGCCCCATGGATGAAGCTCCAGTGTCTTATGGGCCCAAATAATGCTCCATATACAATGGGCCCCATTTTTAATGCTCCAGTGTATAATGGGCCTGTAAATGCTGCTCCAGTGTGTGATGTCCAACATTTGGAATGCTCCAGTATATGATGGGCCTCATGGATGATGCTCCAGTGTATGATGGGCCCCATATATAAAAATTGATCCCAACCTTTAAAAAAATTAAATATCTATCCTCTCTGGGCACTGCTCTACTATGGACTCCTCAGCGTCGCCATCTTCCAGCTCTCTGCACTTGGACTGTTTAAGCAGAGGCCATACAGACGTGATGTCATCGCGCTTTCTGACCTGAATGTCACTGTCAGGAAACACGGAAGATGTCACGGCGGTGGAGCAGGGAGAGGTAAGTATTGCAAGTGCTGTGGCCCTGAGCAAGCAGGGAGGGCCCAATTGTGGGCAACGGCACTGGAACAGGGCCCCTCATAGTACGCCGGTGTGTCTAACGGCGAGTGGGCCCTCCCACCGGCAGAGACACTTTTGTGTACTATGAGGGACCCTGTGCCAGTGCCGTCGCCCACGAGTATGCCCCCCCACCTGCTCACGGAACCGGCACTTTCATCACTTTTATAGTATGCGGGAAGGGGCACCTGAGTTTCATCAGGGTCTGATTCTGGCTCTGTAGAGTGCAAGGGAAATGTAGTGCTGTGGGTGAATGTACCAGCAGATTCATCTAGCAGTGGCTGTGCATCAGTGCACTCCATCTCTGATTCATGTTGGACTGGGGAATTCAGGATTTGACTTGATAACCCAGGCATGTTATGTGAAAAGAGCTCCATGGAGTAATCTGAAGTGTGGGCTGCTGCATCCTTCACTTTTGGTGGGGGTGAAGGACACAAGGAAAGGGGTTGTTCCTGACCAGAAGCCTGCACTGACGACTCAGTGCTTGCATTTTTTGAAACTTCAGAAGAGGAGGCGATAGAGCTGGAGGCTGTTTCGGCAGTGTAAGCCAAAACCAGTTCCTGATGCTCCGGCTTTGATAGCGGTTTACCTACTCCCAGAAAAGGGAGCCTTCCGGGCCTTCCGGAACCAGACCATGACGCAGGCTCAACACCTCCTGCCTTATCTGCTATTGTGCTTTTGGCACTACTAGCAGATGCACCACCACCACCATCAGTACCAGCTGGCCCCCCACGCCCACGTCTATGGCCTCTTCCACCATACTTCCTAATTTTTGTGAAGAATGGACCCAAAATACCAGCAGATATATGGTACTGTATCAGAAGCGTACAGCTGTGCACAGTCTAGGGATAATTGTAAATATCAGTATATATTTCATGAGTTAGACACAGTTGCTCACAGGCTCAGTATGGAATAGACAAGAATATAAAAAGCTGAAAAAGGGTACAGTATCACCAGATACAAGGTATATATAGTATAGTTTAAATATTCTAAATCTCCGTATATATTTCAGGAGGCAGACACAGATGCTCTCAGGCCCAGTATGGATTAGACAAGAATGTAAAAAGTAGAAAAAGGGCACAGTATCACCAGATACCAGGTATATAGTATAGTTTAAACATTCTAAATCTTCGTATATACAGTTAGGTCCATATATATTTGGACAGAGACATTTTTCTAATTTTGGCTCCAGACATTACCACAATGAATTTTAAACAAAACAATTCTGATGCAGTTGAAGTTCACATTTTCAGCTTTCATTTAAGTGTATCCACATTAAAATTGTATGAAGGGTTTAGGAGTTTCAGCTCCTTAACATGTGCCACCCTGTTTTTAAAGGGACCAAAAGCAATTGGACAGATTAAATAATTGTAAATAAAAGGTTCATTTCTAGTACTTGGTTCAAAACCGTTTGTTGGCAATGACTGCCTGAAGTCTTGAACTCATGGACATCACCAGACGCTGTGTTTCCTCCTTTTTGATGCTCTGCCAGGCCTTAACTGCGGTGGTTTTCAGTTGCTGTTTGTTTGTGGGCCTTTCTGTCTGAAGTTTAGTCTTTAACAAGTGAAATGCATGCTCAATTGGATTGAGATCAGGTGACTGACTTGGCCATTCAAGAATATTCCACTTCTTTGCTTTAATAAACTCCTGGGTTGCTTTGGCTTTATGTTTTGGGTCATTGTCCATCTGTAGTATGAAACGATGACCAATCAGTTTGGCTGCATTTGGCTGCATCTGAGCATACAGTATGGCTCTGAATACCTCAGAGTTCATTTGGCTGTTTCTGTCCTGTGTCACATCATCAATAAACACTAATGACCCAGTGCCACTGGCAGCCATGCATGCCCAAGCCATCACACTGCTTCCACCGTGTTTTACAGATGATGTGGTATGCTTTGGATCATGAGCTGTACCACGCCTTCCCCATACTTTTCTCCTTCCATCATTCTGGTAAAGGTTGATCTTGGATTCATCTGTCCAAAGAATGTTCTTCCAGAACTGTGCTGGCTTTTTTAGATGTTTTTTAGCAAAGTCCAGTCTAGCATTTTGATTCTTGATGCTTATGAGTGGCTTGCACCGTGCAGTGAACCCTCTGTATTTACTTTCATGCAGTCTTCTCTTCATGGCAGATTTGGATATTGATACGCCTACCTCCTGGAGAGTGTTGTTCACTTAGTTTGCTGTTGTGAAGGGGTTTCTCTTCATCATGGAGATTATTCTGCGATCATCCACCACTGTTGTCTTCCGTGGGCGCCCAGGTCTTTTTGCATTGATGAGTTCACCAGTGCTTTCTTTCTTTCTCAGGATGTACCAAAGTGTAGATTTTGCCACTCCTAATGTTGTAGCAATTTCTCCAATGGGTTTTTTCCTGTTTTTGCAGCTTAAGGATGGTTTATTTCACCTGCCTTTGACCGAATGTTTCCTTCTCAGCAAAACCTTCCTAATGCAAGCACCACACCTCAAGTCAACTCCAGGCCTTTTATCTGCTTAATTGAGAATGACATAATGAAGGGATTGCCCACACCTGTCCATGAAATAGCCTTGGAGTCAATTGTCCAATTACTTTTGGTCCCTTTAAAAACAGGGTGGCACATGTTAAGGAGCTGAAACTCCTAAACCCTTCATCCAATTTTAATGTGGATACCCTCAAATGAAAGCTGAAAGTCTGGACTTCAACTGCATCTGAATTGTTTTGTTTAAAATTCATTGTGGTAATGTCTAGAACCAAAATTAGAAAAATGTTGTCTGTCCCAATATATATGGACCTAACTGTATTTCAGGAGGCAGACACAGACACTTTCAGGCCCAGTATGGATTCAACAAGAATATAAAAGGTTGAGAAAGGGTACAGTATCACCAGATACCAGGTATATATAGTATAGTTTAACCATTCTAAATCTCTGTATATATTTCAGGAGGCAGACACAGTCGCTCTCAGGCCCAGTATGGATTACACCACAATATAAAAAGCATTAAAAGGGTAATGGATCAGAAGTGTACAGCTGTATACAGTGTAGGGGTCATTGTAAATCTCTGTATATATTTCCAGAGTCAGAAACAGACTCTCACTGGCTCAGTATGGATTAGACCAGAATATAAAAAGCAGTAAATGGGTAATGTATCACAAGCGTACAGCTGTATACAGTGTTGGGGTAATGTTAAATCTCCAAATATATTTCCGGAGTAACAGACAAACGTTCACAGGCTCAGTATGGATTACACCAGAATCTAAATAGCAAAAAAGGGTACTGTATCAGAAGCGTACAGCTGTATACAGTGTTGGCCAAATTTGAAATCTCTGTATATATTTCCGGAGTCACCATCAGACGCTCACTCAGTCTGGATTTGACCATAATACAAAATGTTTAAAAAAGGTACTGGATAACAAAATAGCAAGTATATATATATTGTAGGGTACAATTTAAATCTCCGTATATATTTATGTAGTCACCCTCAGACGCTCACTCGGTATGGATTTGACCGTAATACAAAATGTCGAACAAAGGTACTGTATCACAAGATAGGAAGTGTATATAGTATAGGGTAAAATTTTTATCTCCATATATATTGAAGGAGTAAACCACACACGCTCACTCAATATGGATTAGACCATAATAAAAAATTTAGAACAAAGGTACTGTATCAGCAGATACTAGGTGTATATAGTATAAGTGAAAATGTAAATCTCGCTATATATTTCCGGAGTCACATACAGATAGTCAGCATGTATTTCTCTGTGAAACCAGCCAGTACACAGTAGTGTGTGAGGAGCGTACAGCTCTATACGGTGTGGGAAATAATGAACGTTCGTTCACTGTGCAGAAAGAAAGAATAAAAGTATTAGTGCTGTGTAAAAAGAAGTCTACACAGCAGTGTACACACAGCAATACTGCTATAAGGCAGGCTAATAATCAGCACTGCTGCACACAAGAAAATCCCTGTCACTGACAGGCAGCCTAATAACTAGTGCTGCTGCACACAAGGAAATCCCCCCGTCACTGCACACTAATTGTACACAACAATTGCGTTCAGCACAAGCACAAAAGAACTTCTGTTTACAGGCCTAAGTGTCTCCCTAATGATAAACAGCATCAGCAACCTCTCCCTACTGTAAAGATGGGCAGAAGAAAAATGGCGTCGGCGGTGAAGCCTTTTATACACACTCCGTATATACTGTATTTCAAGAGTCACCCTCAGATGCTCACTCAGTCAGTATGGATTTAACCATAATCCAAAATGTTGAAAAAGGTACTGTCAGCAGATACCATACTGTATCAGCAAATACCAGGTGTATCCAGTCTAGAGGTAATTGTAAATCTCAGTCTATATTTCCGGAGCCAGACAAAGGCACTCACAGGCTCAGTATGGATTAGACAAGAATATAAAAAGTCGAAAAAGGGTAATGTATTACAAGCGTTCAGCTGCATACAGTGTTGGGGTCATTTTAAATATCCTTATATTTTACCAGAGTCAGACACAAACTCTCACAGGCTCAGTATGGATTACACCAGAATAGAAAAAGTAGAAAAAGGGAAATGTATTCGAAGCATATGCCTGTATACAGTGTTATGAATGAGTCACCGTAGGAGGCAAAAACAGAAATGCTAGCGAACGAGCAAGGTAGGCGGAAATTCCCCGCACTTCCGCAGCGAGCTGCTCCACATGATCAGACAATTGCTTTATCTCCATTGAGAGAAAAAAAAATTCCCCCTATGGCCTCAGAGATATAGAGGAAAGAATATACACACTGTTTTTTTTTTAAACACAATTCTTTCCTGCTATTGAGTACCCTAGGATCTGCGGTATGGCGGGTGATTCTGATATGAATGAGTCACCGTAGGAGGCAAAAACAGAAATGCTAGCTAAGTCCAGAAAACCAGAGAAGTTGGCAACTATCGGATTGCAGACCCCTGAACCTATCAACACAACTAGCCGTAGCCGTGGGGGGTTCCTACGATGTCCTAGACCCCTCGATCACAGCCGGAGGACTATATAGCCTAAAGACAGAAAGGGAAATATAAACTGCCCCAGAGCAGACCCCAAAGCAAAAGGCAGCCCCCAACAAATAATGATGGTGAGGCAAGAAGAAAGAACACTAACACAGACAGAAAGAAAGACTGAGCAAAGACAGGGCCCAAGCTAACTAGATAGAGAAGGACAGGAAGGCTGCTGTCTGCAATCCGTGAAAAACCCTATGAAAACAAGAGCCAACAAACTGACAGTGAAAAAAGGCCCTGTAGACGCTAAGCTTCAAAAAGCTATGTCAGTACTCAGGAATACTCTGAAGACAGAGCAACCGGCAAAAGGAGATTCAGCTCACCCCAGCAGGGAATGGCAGAATCCAGAAAAGCAAGGAAAACAAAAGCAAAACACAAATGCTAACAGGCAAAGCAGAAAACTTAGCTTTAGAGGAGCAGGAATCAGACTGGTCTCAAAGAAGTCCACAGAGAAATCACCCGCAGGGCAGAAGGGCGTCGGCAGCCTTATATCCAGTCCGTGACTCCACTCAGCCAGTCATCATCATTAGGCTCAGGTGCCTGATAATCAGGCTTATTACCTTCCTTTACCAGAATAGGGAGTTCACCAGACCTCAGTGATGAAGGGGAAAATGAACTCCCAACAGTACCTCCTCCTTGAGGAGGGGTCACCGAACCCTCAACCACACCACCAGGGCGATCAGGGTGAGCCCGATGAAAGGCACGCACCAATCTTTTGGCATGAATATCAGAGGCAGAGACCCAGGAATTATCCTTCTGACCATAACCCTTCCACTTAACCAAATACTGGAGTCTCCGTCTAGCCAGACGGGAATCCAGTATTTTCTCTACCTCATATTCCATGTTACCTTCAACCAATACAGGGTCCGGAGGTGCCACCCCAGGAACAACTGGTTCAACAAACCTCTTCAACAAGGACTTATGGAACACATTATGGATCTTAAATGTGACAGGAAGAGCCAAACAAAAAGAGACTGGATTAATAATCTCCAAAATCTTGTAAGGTCCAATAAATCTAGGCTTTAACTTAGGAGAAGCCACCTTCATAGCAATATTTTTTGATGATAACCACACCATATCACCAATCTTAAACTGGGGACCAATGGTCCTATGTCGATTGGAAAACCGCTGGGCCTTTTCCTGGGAGAGAGATAAGTTATCCACCACTTGGTCCCAGATCTGATGCATTCTCGCCACCACAGTGTCAACACCTGGGCAGGCAGAAGGCTCCACCTGCCCTGAAGAAAATCGAGGATGAAAACCAAAGTTACAAAAAAAAGGTGACATCAAAGTGGCAGAACTAGCTCTATTATTTAAAGCAAATTCGGCCAAGGGCAAAAATGAAACCCAATCATCCTGATCAGCGGAAATAAAACATCTCAAATATGACTCCAAGGTCTGGTTTGTTCTCTCTGTCTGCCCATTTGTCTGAGGGTGAAAAGCAGAGTAGAAGGACAACTGAATTCCCAGCTTGGAACAGAAAGTCCTTCAAAATCTAGACACAAACTGAACTCCTCTGTCAGATACAATGTTCTCAGGAATCCCGTGCAAGCGAACCACTTGTTGCAAAAACAGGGGCACCAACTCAGAGGAAGATGGCAACTTAGGGAGAGGTACAAGATGAACCATCTTAGAGAACCTATCAAAAATCACCCAAATAACAGTCATTCTTTGAGAGACCGGCATATCAGAGATGAAATCCATTGAAATATGCGTCCATGGCCTCCTGGGGACCGGCAAAGGCATCAACAATCCACTAGAGCGAGAACAAGATTTAGACCGGGAGCAAATCCCACAGGACTGCACAAAATTCCTGACATCATGAGACAAGGTGGGCCACCAAAAAGAGCGACTCACCAGATCTCTAGTACCAAAAATACCTGGATGACCAGCTAATGCAGAGCAATGAACCTCAGACATCACTCTCTTCTTCCACTGGTCAGGAACATACAACTTTCCACTGGGACAATGCTCAGGTTTGTCCTCCTGGAACTCTTGCAGAGCAAGTATCAAATCGGGCGAGATGGCAGAAAGAACTACCCCTTCGCCTAAGATGGTAGCAGGCTGGGTCAGCACAGGAGAATCAGCAAAGAAAGTCCTAGAGAGGGCGTCTGCCTTGACATTCTTAGTTCCAGGAAGAAAAGAGACCACAAAATCAAAACGTGTAAAAAACAAGGCCCACCTAGCCTGTCTAGGGTTCAAGCGTTTAGCCAACTCTAGGTAAATCAAATTCTTGTGGTCAGTGAGGACCACAACTTGATGTTTTGCTCCCTCCAACCAATGTCTCCACTCCTCAAATGCCCATTTCATGGCCAACAGTTCCCGATTCCCCACATCATAGTTACGTTCAGATGGAGAGAACTTTCGGGAAAAGAAAGCACAGGGATTCATTTTAGATGTTACAGGATCCTTTTGGGACAAAACGGCTCCTGCACCAAACTCAGAAGCATCCACCTCTACCTGGAACGGGAGTGAGACATCAGGTTGCCGCAAAACCGGCTCCTGAAAGGAAGAAACAGCCTCCGGAGACCAATTCAACACATCAGCACCCCTCTTAGTCAGGTCAATGGCTTGGCAATACTAGAAAATTTTGCTATAAATTTCCGATAAAAATTTGCCAAACCTCAAAACTTCTGGAGGGCCTTCAAAGAAGTGGGCTGAACCCAATCATAAATGGCCTGTACCTTGGCCGGGTCCATTTCAAAAGCTGACGGAGACAAAATAAATCCCAAAAATGAAATCCTCTGTACTCCAAAAAGGCATTTCGATCCTTTGACATACAGGTAATTCTCCCTCAAGATCCGGAACACAGTCCGAATATGTTCCACATATTCGAATCCCAATCCTTGGAGAAGATCAAAATATCATCCAGATAGATAATCAAAAATTTATCGACAAAGTCTCGGAAAATATCGTTCATGAAGCACTGGAAGACAGAAGGAGCATTAGTGAGCCCAAAAGGCATCACCAGGTACTCAAAATGTCCCTCCGGAGTATTAAACGCCGTCTTCCATTCATCCCCCTGCTTAATGCGGATAAGATTGTACGCCCCCCTGAGGTCAAGCTTGGTAAACCAGCAAGCACCTCTAACTCTAGAGAATAGATCCGAAATCAGGGGTAACGGATACTGATATTTAATAGTAATTTTGTTGAGGGCACGATAATTAATACAAGGCCTTAAAGAACCATCCTTTTTGGCCACAAAAAAAAAACGGCACCTAAGGGTGAAGAGGATGGTCTAATATGACCCTTCTCCAACGCCTCCTTAATATAGGATCGCATAGCCTTGTGCTCGGGTACAGATAAATTGAAGAGCCGACCCTTGGGAAATTTACACCCCGGGCTCAGTTCAATTGCACAGTCATAACTCCTATGAGGAGGCAAAGATGCAGACTCATTCTCACTAAATACATCATAAAAGTCCGCCAAATAGTCAGGAACATGATGCGACTGAGGAGAGGTGGAAAAAAACAGAGCCTCACTAAAGGCACACCGACAACCCCAACTCACCACAGACACAGATTTCCAATCCAAAACTGGATTATGAATTTGCAACCAGGGAAACCCCAGAACAACGGCATCATGCAGACCATGCAACACCAAAAATCTGCAATTTTCCTGATGGTCTGGGGCGACCCGCATGACCACCTGGGTCCAAAACTGAGGTTTATTTTTCGCCAAAGGAGTAGCATCAATCCCCCTCAAAGGGATAGGCGTCTGCAGAGGTGTCATCGGAAATCCACAACGTTTAGCAAAATCCAAGTCCATTAGGTTTAGCGCTGCTCCTGAATCCACAAAAGCCTTGGCGGAAAATGTGGACAGGGAGCAGATCAGAGTAATTGCCAGAAGAAACTTAGGTTGAACACCACCAACAGAAAACGTGTGTGCAAAGCGTTTCTCTCGTTTAGGACAAACAGAAATAATATGCGAGGCATCTCCACAGAGAAAACACAGTTTATTACGCCTTCTGAACTCCTGACGTTGCGCCCTAGACAAAACTCTATCACATTGCATAGGTTCAGACGTCTGTTCACCCGGTGGCAACACCTCTCGTGCAATCCTGCGTTCACGCAAACGCCGATCAACCTGAATGGCTAATGACATAGAATTGTCCAGACCAGAGGGAACAGGAAATCCCACCATAGTATCTTTTACGGCTTCTGACAAACCCTTCCAAAAGAGAGCAGCCAAGGCATTATCATTCCAGGTAGTAAAGACCGCCCACTTTCAGAACTTTTGACAGTACAACTCTGCAGAATCTCGACCCTGGTTCAATGTCAACAGGGTCTTTTCAGCCTGATCAATAGCATTAGGTTCGTCATACAACAACCCCAAGGCTGGAAAGAATGCGTTCACATTAGTCAGAATAGGATCATCTGGTTTCAAAGAAAACTCCCAATCCTGGGGATCGCCACGCAGCAAAGAGATGACAATTTTAACCTGCTGCGCGGAGCTGCCTGACGAGTTAGGCTTCAAGGCAAAAAATAATTTACAATTATTTTTGAAACTCAAAAATTTAGATCGATCCCCAAAAAATACATCAGGTGTAGGGATCTTTGGTTCAACAGCATGCGAACGAGCAAGGTAGGTGGAAATTCCCCGCACTTCCGCAGCGAGCTGCTCCACATGATCAGACAATTGCTTTATCTC
The DNA here is from genome assembly GCF_039654945.1 of Dendrobates tinctorius. Classification (NCBI taxonomy): domain Eukaryota; kingdom Metazoa; phylum Chordata; class Amphibia; order Anura; family Dendrobatidae; genus Dendrobates; species Dendrobates tinctorius. The sequence continues at coordinate 79,250,328 of NW_027361676.1, forward strand.
CATTGAGAGAAAAAAAAAATTCCCCCTACGGCCTCAGAGATATAGAGGAAAGAATATACACACTCTTTTTTTTTTTTAAACACAATTCTTTCCTGCTATTGAGTACCCTAGGATCTGCGGTATGGCGGGTGATTCTGTTATGAATGAGTCACCGTAGGAGACAAAAACAGAAATGCTAGCTAAGTCCAGAAAGCCAGAGAAGTTGGCAGCTATCGGATTGCAGACCCCTGAACCTATCAACACAACTAGCAGTAGCCGTGGGGGGTTCCTACGATGCCCTAGACCCCTCGATCACAGCCGGAGGACTATATAGCCTAAAGACAGAAAGGGAAATCTAAACTGCCCCAGAGCAGACCCCAAAGCAAAAGGCAGCCCCCAACAAATAATGACGGTGAGGTAAGAAGAAAGAACACTAACACAGACAGAAAGATAGACTGAGCAAAGACGGGGCCCAAGCTAACTAGATAGGGAAGGACAGGAAGACTGCTGTCTGCAATCCGTGAAAAACCCTATGAAAACAAGAGCCAACAAACTGACAGTGAAAAAAGGCCCTGAAGACGCTAAGCTTCAAAAAGCTATGTCAGTATTCAGGAATACTCTGAAGACAGAGCAACCGGCAAAAGGAGATTCAGCTCAACCCAGCAGGGAATGGCAGAATCCAGAAAAGCAAGGAAAACAAAAACAAAACACAAATGCTAACAGGCAAAGCAGAAAACTTAGCTTTAGAGGAGCAGGAATCAGACTGGTCTCAAAGAAGTCCACAGAGAAATCACCCGCAGGGCAGAAGGGCGTCGGCAGCCTTATATCCAGTCCTTGACTCCACTCAGCCAGTCATCATCATTACGCTCAGGTGCCTGATAATCAGGCTCATTACCTTCCTTTACCAGAATAGGGAGTTCACCAGACCTCAGTGACAAAGGGGAAAATGAACTCACAACAATACAGTGTTGGGGTACTTTTAAATCTTCGTATATATTTCAGTCTCAGTAAGCCAGTCCAGACTCTCCGCTACAGGAAACTAGATGGATACAAGTACAGTCGGAAGGTCAAGTGATTGCAGAAATTTGGGAATTACTAATCACGGGAAAACCTCCTGGGAAAATTCGCAGAGGCAATGCTGACCCTCAATTATTTTATCTGTGGAGACAGCGAAAACGGTTCTTTGTGAAGAAAGGGTTGCTTTATCGCAGTAGCGTGGATCTCATCACCGTTACTCATCTCCATCAAATTGTGATCACAGGGAGGGATGTAGACATGGTCCTCACTGCCTATCATGATCTGTCTGGTCACTTTGGACTGCAAAAGACAGAAGCCACAGGCCGTAGGCGATTCTATTGGATTGGCAAGAGAGGAGACATTGAAAAATGGTGGCAGGAATGTCACACGTCTGTGACTAGGAAAACTGTGAAAGCTGATCATAAAGCACCACTGCATCCGATTGTGAGTCAACGGCCATTACAAATGGTAGCCATTGATCATCTGAAGGTAGAGCCCAGAAGGACAGGCCATAGCTACGTCTTAACCATGATCGATCAGTTCACCAAATTTGTAGTGGCCATCCCTGTGAAGGATTTAACTGCCCAGACTACACAGCAGTGGAGCAGGGAGAGATAAGTATTGCAAGTGCTGGGGCCCTGAGCAAGCGGGGGGCACACTCGTGGGTGCCGGTACTGGCACAGGGCCCCTCATAGTACGCCGGTGTGTCTGACAGCGAGTGGGCACCCCCACCGTCAGAGACACTTTATTGTACAATGAGGGGCCCTGTGCCAGTGCCGTCGCCCAAGAGTGGGCCCACCCACCTGATCAGGGCAACGGCACTTGCCAGGTGGTGACCCCGGCCCTGGAGGGGGGGCAGCCCAGTTAGGGAGGTTGAAAAAATGGCATATATTGATGTGTAGGCTGGACATTCAGCAGCTGCAAATGGAGGAATTGGAGAAGTCCGAGGAAGAGGAGGACAAAAGCGAGCCATTTTTCTTGCAACCTATGTGTCATCAGTGGATGGTGGGACAAAATCCTTTGAAACCCATGCATGGTTCATTTTAATGAAGGTTAGATCATCAACATTTTGGGTCAACAGATGGGTCCTTTTTTCTGTCAGGATTGATCCAGCAAGCACTGAAGACTCTCTCAGATAGCACACTAGCAGCAGGGCAAGCAAGCCCCTGCAAGGCATATTGTGCCAATTCAGGCGAGGTGTCCAGTTTACAGGTCCAATAGTCAAAGGGGAATGACCTGTGAGGGAGAACATTGATATGGGAGGAGAAGTAGTTTGTAACCATAGTTGAGAACTGCTGTCTCCTGTCACTTGCAATCGATTCAGTATTACCAGTCGTGTGAGCGGTACTAGAGAAATCAGTCCACAACATGATCATGAAATCCATGTCTCTGTATTGTGCTAATTTGTATGTGTGGTTATCATTTGGGGTGGCTGATCTGGTCCTTGATGTTCCCTATGCCTGATCTTGGGCTGGGGTACCTCTACGCATATATGAGGTCTATTTAGTGTGCATTTCTATCTTTTTTGTACACCTCATAGTGATCAGCATCTTCTTGGGTTTACATTATCCCTTGTACAGTTTTTGTAATCATTGGGTTGGAATTGCATCATTTTTTCATTGTATTTGTATATTATTGGTGTTTCTGACTCATATGCCCTATATTACCTATGTGTGGGCTTACTAATTCTCCTATTGAGAATTCTGTTTACATGGACCTAGGGATATAGGCATCATTCTCAGTGAGGGGGATAGTTGGTAGCAGGTGGGTTGCTCTATTATGAGCATTGTATTATTTGTGTATGTGTCACATTTGTGACCATTTTTAATGTTTTTAAGAATTTTTGCTGTTTGCTGTGTTTAATAAAATTTGTATTATATATGCTATGTCCTATTCAGGGTGATCCCCTGCTCATAGCCTATTTCTTTATCTCCTTTTTGTGAAACCCCTGTATCCAACGCCACTTAGGCTGTGTGCACCACGAACACCTCTTCCATTTTGCTCACTATGGCTCATGAGAGAACCAGCACCGCTGCTGTGTGCTGGGAATGCCTCAACCAAACGGTTTACCAGAGTTGCTTGTTTGGTAACTAATATTAGCTCTAGGTTCTCCTGTAACATGATGTTAAGCAATTTGCCTTTATAGCGTGGATCGAGGATGCTGGCCAACCAGTAGTCGTCATCTTTCATCATTTTGGCAATGCGGGGGACCCTTTTTAGGATCCGCAAGGCATAATCACACATGTGGGCCAATGTTCCAGGTGTCAATGATGCACTGCCAGTGGTGGGTGGAGGAGCAGTTTCTGGCAAATCCACATCCCTTCAGTCACGCACAAACCCTGTACCTGACCTTGGCGCGCCAACATTTTCTCTTGCACCCTGAGAAGCATCCTCCTCCCCATACTAATTATCCCCCTCTTCAACATCCTGCTCTTCATCTTCTTCCTCCACCTTGTCCAGGTCAGTTGCCCTCGCTGACAATGGCTGACTGTCATCAAGGCTTCCCTCATCCTCTTCCTCCTCCTCTGCTGCAGATGCCTGATCCTTAATGTGCGTCAAAGTTTGCATGAGCAGATGCATAAGTGGGATTCTCATGCTTATGATGGCATCGTCTGCTCTTACCAGCCATGTGCATTCCTAAAAACACTGAAGGACTTTACGGAGGTCTTTCAGCTTTGACAACTGCACGCCCGACTGCACACCCGACAACTCCATGTCTGCCCTCAAACTGCCTGCCCGTGTATCCTCTCACAAATGCATTACAGCCTGCCTCTGTTCACACAGCCTCTCAACCATGTGCATGGTGGAGTTCCACCTTGTTGCAACGTCTATGATTAGGCCGTGCTTGGGGAGGTGGAGTGATTGCTGGATTGAGAGACGCATGTGCGAGCACAGTCTTCGCACCTTATGGTGCAGGGCTGTTAACTCCGAATAATTATTTAGGAAGCACTGCACCACCAGGTTCAAAGTGTGAGCCAGGCAAGGTATGTGTCTGAGTTTTGCAAGGGCTATGGCTGCCACAAAATTGCCTGGCTCAAGATGTAGACTGCCCAGCCATGACTCAGTTTGTTGCTGCAAGTAGTCGGCCAGTACTTCCACAGTGTGTCTGTTGTCACCCAAAGACATCATGTTTAAAACAGCCTGCTGCCACTTACCACCACCTGTTCGATAGTGGGACACCTCGTGTGCAACACTGGCAGCTGCGGATGGAGTGCTCGTGCGACTGCGCTCTGTCGATGAGCTTTCGCTTCTGGAGAAGGAGGAAGGTCGAACGCTTACAGCCAACTGTTTCCTATACCGTGGGCTAGCACTGTTCCACCGCCGCTGTCCCCTGTGGAGCCTGCATCCACCACATTAACCCAGTGCACATTGATGGACACGTATCGGCCCCGGCCATGCCCACTGGCCCATGCATCTGTTGTGAGGTGCATCATTCTACTCACTGATTGTTTGAGTGCATGGACAATGCAGTCTTTCACATGCAGGTGGAGGGCAGGGATGGCTTTTCGAGAAAAGAAGTGCCGACTGGGTTGGTCATAGCGTGGGACAGTGTAGGCCATGAACTCTCAGAACACTTCGCTTTCAACCAAATGGAAGGGCATCATCTCTAATGAGATCAGTTTGGCCATGTAGGCGTTCAAAGCCAGTGTACGCGGATTTCCTACTCAGACTGTCTGGTAGGGTGAGCTGGACTTGAGAGCTGCATATAGGGGAACTAGCGGTGGACCTGACAGACTGAGAGGGGGTTGGTGATGGTGGTTGTGGTGATGGCCTAGATTCATTTTTTCATTGCAAAAACATTGTGATTCCCTGACTGCTTTGGCCTTGCGACGACACCTCAACATTTCTTGCTGGTGGTTTGCTTACCAGTGGGCTTACAGTGGGGGAAGCGATGGAGCATTGCTGGCTACCTTCAGTCGGAGCAGGTGCACATGTGCTACCTGAAGTTTTGTAGTCCGTCCACACTTGCAAGTGCATGGTGGTTAAATGTCTAAGCATGCAACTGGTATTCAAATTTCAGAGATTTTTCCCTCGGCTAAAGGTCCTTCCACACTTCTTGATCCCAGCAAAGAGCAAACAGATGAACAGCATACTAGGGCACACAAATCACCACATTAACAGACGGAGCTATTTATCTGAAGTATTGCGGTATATATTTCAGTCAAACAACGGAGGTGCTTGCATGAAAAAACATGAATATTTCAATGTCAAGCGAAAAAAGGAGAAATATACAGCACTCATCGACATAGCTGAAAATCTGTGCATCTTTATTTCACATAAATTCCATCAATAGATGTGTGGACATGCAGGACGTTGAAGGAATGCTAGGGGAGGGAGGTGCCGGACAACGGCCGTTTCGCGATTACTCGCTTCTATGGGTCCAGATGGAATTTATGTGAAATAAAGACGCACAGATTTTCACCTTCCGCACTTCTTATAGATAACCTTTGCCTCATCAATAGGATTTTGGACAAAAAAGTGCCACACTGCACTCTTCCTACTATGGTATAAATTTTCAGGGCTTGCACGCTGTGCTAATTTGACCGTCTGGCCAAGCTGTCCTGCAAATCTTTTGTTTTTTTACCACATTTTTGGGCAGCTACAGGCCTGCCAGATAACTGCTGCAATGTCGATGCCTGCTGCGGATCCTTCTCTTCTGAGCTACTGCCAGCGGCACCCTCTTCCCCCAACGGATGCCAATCCGGGTCAACAACTGGGTCATCCATCACCTCCTCTTCTTCATTTCATCTGCACCTTCCTCTGTGTCACCGTGTAAGGTGGTATAGTATGCGGGAAGGGGCACCTGAGTTTCATCAGGGTCTGATTCTGGCTCAGCAGCCTGCGAGGGAAATGTAGTGCTCTGGGTCAATTTACCAGCAGAATCATCTATCAGTGGCTGTGCATCAGTGCACTCCATGTCAGATTCATCTTGGACTGGGGAATTCAGGATTTGACTTGATAACCCAGGCATGGTATGTGAAAAGAGCTCCATGGAGTAATCTGAAGTGTGGCCTGCTGCATCCTTCACTTTTGGTGTGGGTGAAGGACACAATGAAAGGTGTTGTTGTTGACCAGAAGCCTGCACTGACGACTCAGTGCTTGCAGTGTTTGAAACTTCAGAAGAGGAGGCAATAGAGCTAGAGGCTGTTTTGGCAATATAAGCCAAAACCTGTTCCTGATGCTCCGGCTTTAAAAGCGGTTTACCTACTCCCAGAAAAGGGAACCTTACAGGCCTTCTTGTGCCAGATGATGACGTAGGCTCAACACCTCCTGCCTTAGCTGCTATTGTGCTTTTGGCATAACCAGCAGATGCACCACCACCACCACCATCAGTGCCAGCTGCCCCACCCGCCCACGTCCGTGGCCGCTTCCACCATATTTCCTCATGTTTGGGAAAATGTACCAAAAATACCAGCAGATATATGGTACTGTAGGAGGAGCATACAGCTGTATAATGTGTAGGGAACAATTTAAATCTCCGTATATATTTCCTTATATTTCCTTAGTCACAGAAGCTCTCCCAGTATGTATTTGACCATAATCCAACCAGCAGATATACGGTACTGTATCAGAAGTGTACAGCTGCATATTTTTGGGGGGAAAATGTCAATCTCTGTATGTTTATTTCTGGAGTCACACACAGACGCTCTCCCAGTATGTATTTGACCGTAATGCAACCAGCAGATATACGGCACTGTATCAGAAGTGGACAGCTCTATATGGTGTATGTATGGAAAAAAGAAAATCTAAATCTATTTTTTTCCGTAGTCACAGACAGACGCTGTCTCAGTATGGATTTTACCGTAATCTAAACAGCAGATATAAGGTACTGTATCAGAAGCAGACAGCTCTATACGGTATATGTATGGAAAAATGAAAATCTATGTCTATTTTTTTACGGAGTCACACACAGATAGCATGTATTTTTCCATGATACTAGCCGGTACACAGTAGTGTGTGAGGAGTTTACAACTCTATACGTTTTATGTATCGAAAAATGAAAATCTACGTATATCTTTTTCCGTAGTCACACACAGACGCTGTCTCGGTATGGATTTTACCGTAATCTAAACAGCAGATATACGGTACTGTGTCAGAAGCAGACAGCTCTATACAGTGTATTTATGGAAAAATGAAAATCTCTATCTATTTTTTTAACGGAGTCACACACAGATAGCATGTATTTGTCCGTGTTACCAGCCGGTACACGGAAGTGTGTGAGGAGCGTACAGCTCTATATGGTGTATGTATGGAAAAATGAAAATCTATGTCTATTTCTTTACGTAGTCACACACAAATGCTGTCTCAGTATGGATTTTACCTTAATCTAAACAGCAGATAAATGGTACTGTATCAGAAGCAGACAGCTCTGTACAGTGTATGTATGGAAAAATGGAAATGTCCATATATGTATTTGCGGACTCACACACACACACGCTGTCTCTGTATACATTTGTCCGTAATCCCAACAGCAGATATACGATACTGTTTAAGAAGAGGACAGCTCTATAAGGTGTATGGAAAAATGGAAATGTCCGTATATGTATTTCCGGAGTCTCACACACACACGCTGTCTCTGTATAGATTTGACTGTAATCCAAACGGCAGATATACAATACTGTTTGAGAAGCGGACAGCTCTATACGGTGTATGGAAAAATGGAAATGTCCGTATATGTATTTCCGAAGTCTCTCACACACACGCTGTCTCTGTACAGATTTGACCGTAATGCAAACAGCAGATATATACGATACTGTTTGAGAAGCGGACAGCTCTATACGGTGTATGGAAAAATGGAAATGTCCGTATATGTATTTCCAGAGTTTCACACACACACACACACACACACACACACACACACACTGTCTCTGTATAGATTTGACCATAACAGCAGATATACAATACTGTTTGAGAAGCAGACAGCTCTATACGATGTATGTATGGAAAATTTTAAATCTCCGTCTATTTTTTTCCGGAGTCACACACACACGCTGTCTCTGTATAGATTTGACCGTAATCCAAACAGCAGATATACGATACTGTTTGAGAAGCGGACAGCTCTATACGGTGTATGGAAAAATGGAAATATCCGTATATGTATTTACGGACTCACACACACACGCTGTCTCTGTATAGATTTGACCTTAATCCAAACAGCAGACATACGATACTGTTTGAGAAGCAGACAGCTCTATACGGTGTATGTATGGAAAAATGTAAATCTCCTTCTATTTTTTTACGGAGTCACACACAGATAGCATGTATTTGTCTGTGATACCAGCCGGTACATGGTAGTGTGTGAGGAGCGTACACCTCTATACGGTGTGAAACAATGAACGCTCGGTAACTGTGCAGAAAAAAAGAAAAAAGTAGGAGTGCATTGAAAAAAGCAGTCTGCACAACTGTGTGCACAGAGCAATGCAGCTATCAGGTAGCCTAATAAGGCAGCCTTATAACCACCAGCGCTGCTGCACACAAAAAAATCTTCCCCGTCACTGCACACTAACTGTACAGTGAAAATCGCTATCAGCAGAAGCACAGATTTTTTTTTCTTTCCTGCCTAACACTTTCCCTATTGCGAAAGAGCGGCAGCAACCTCTCCCTATTCTAACATCGGCAGAAGTAAAATGGCGGTCAGGGCTTTTATAGCCACTGTGACACCACACAAAGCAAGCCAATCACTTGAATGCCCTTTTCTAAGACGTGGTGGCTGCTGCCCATGTCATCGCGTTGCCCACAGTGTGGGTCCTTGATCATTGGCTGAGAAAAGGCGCTGGAAGCATTATGGGAAACGCGACTTTGGCGCTCAGGTCGGCGACCTTATGGCTGACCTCACACTATGGTCAGGTTTCGATCGGCGAAACCCGACTTTAGCGAAAGTCGGCGACTTTTGAATCTGACCGACCCGTTTTGCTCGACTCTAGTGAGGACCTTAATATTGCCTTAGAACCGTGTCGCTTGTGTGTCACGTGGAACCGGAGAAACAAATAGCAGCCTCATCTTCGACGCATGCGCACAGCGTCCACTGTGCCCGACAGGATGTACCTCGACCTCGAGCATCCATTTATCTGTAGACATTAGAGATGAGATTATGGATCTGCAGAGGATAAAGTGTGATCCGAATTTCCTGAAATTTCATTTTTATGCAGTCGAACGCTTTGAGGGTCAATTTGTGGTTCCCATTTCCCACACTGTTGAAACATTATAACATTTTACTGTGACCATGCAGGCTTCGTACTAATTCCATGCACTTACGACAACTCGCAAATTACCATATCTTGTACAGTGGTGGCCAGTACCTGGTCCATCGCAAATCATCGGTTCTCAGAGAGGCACAGTTTGTATGGCAAAATTGTTTTCCATTTCCAGAGTAATTGGTTCAGTCTCTCATCACTTTAAATTATAAGCTTTCATGATCAGCAGGGTTTTTTTTCTCATTCTCTTCTATAGTATTTGAGCTCTTGTGATGCGGAGTCTTAGTATTAGCTGTTATGCTTAGCAGGGTAATTTCTCTCTCTCCTCTCCCCCAACATGTAGTTTACAAGCAATTGCAAGCTTTCCAGTATTGAGATTCATACAAATTTATTTGTCAGGAGAATGAGCTTTGTGGGGATAATTTGGTGAAGCCAGCTAATTCAAATATCAAAAGGTCTGCTCATCTCTAACAGTGATTTAAGTTGAGATTACTTTGGCAATACTAAGTCTATATTTATGTTAAAAGTTTGAAAGGGGTCAATACATTCCTAGGAGATATTTGTCTCACCTTTTCCTTTACCAAGCTATTGTTGGCTTTGCAGTAATCAATTCACAGTAAACTGATCCACTTCTAAATAAAATTTTTGGGAATAATTCAGCAAAGTTGGGGAACTTAAATTTCAAAAGTTTTGCTTACCTCTAAAAAAAGTTGCCAGATGCTTGATGTTATACTTTCTATTTCTTAACAGGCTACACAGTGTTGTGAACTCATTTTCTGGTCTTCCTCTGGTTTCTGGTGAGGGAGCTGGTTGTGCTGACAGAGGAGTTGTGAGTTCTCTTTACAGGCTCCCTCTGGTGGTGGTAGGAGGTAATGAAGCTGATCTAATTGGCAAGACCTGCCACCTGATAATGAGGAGGAGGAGTGGACATCTGGAGTCTCAGACTGGATTTAAGACAGCCGACTCCCTATTCCCATGCTGGTGATTTTTTCCTGCCTCCTGAGGTCTTAGTTTCCAGGTCAGTTCCTGCCTTCTCTAGCTAAGTTGTTTTTGCTAATGTTCACATTTGATTTGGTTTGACCAATTCAGTTTTATGTGTGGTCATCCATGCATTGGCTGTGCTAAATTTCCACTCTTATGTCACTGTATGTGCCAGTTTGCTTTTTGTCCCTTATTAGATTGGCGTCTTTTTGATCTGTTCTCAGAATATGCCAGAGTGCTGATATAGTGGGAGAAGTCTTGTGACTTCAGGGTATTTTTTGCTATCAGAAGTGTTGGACATTTTTGCAGGTTTTTTTTGGCGTGATTGCAGACAGTATCTTTCCTTTCCTGTCCTTTCTAGCTAGTGTGGGCCCCATCATTTGCTCAGCCTATTTTCCTACCTGTATTCGTGTTTTCATCTTGTCTCACTGTCAATACATGTGTGGGGGCTGTCTATTCTTTTGGGGTCTGCTCTGGGGCAGTTTAGATTTCCCCTTTTCTTGCTTTAGGCTTATTTAGTCTTCCGGCTGTGACGAGGCATCTAGAATCATTGTAGGTATGCTCCAAGGCTACTGTTAGTTGTGTGGTCAGGATCAGGGGGTCTGCAATCTGCATAGCTACCAACCTCTCTGGTTTTCTGTGACTTGGCTTGGTCTTGTTTTCCTCCTCAGTGACTCATTCATAACAGAATCACCAGCCATACCACAGATTCTAGGGTACTCAAAAGCAGAAAAAGATTGTTAAAAAAAGTGTCAGAATTTTTTTTTTTATATGTATTTTTCCTCTTTTTCTCTGGGGCCATAGGAGAATTTGTTCTCTAATGGAGATTAAGCAATTGTCTGATCGTGTGAAGCAGCTCACTGCTGAAGTGCGGGGAATTTCCGCCTATCTCGCTTAGTCACATGCTGTTGAACCAAGAATCCCTACTCGTGATGTGTTTTCTGGGGATATGTCTAAATTTTTGAATTTTAAGAATAATTGTAAATTATTTCTTGCCTTGAAGCCTAACTCATCGGGGAGCTCTGTGCAGCAGGTTAAAATTGTCATCTCCTTGCTGCGCGGCGATCCTCAGGATTGGGCTTTTACTCTGACACCTGAAGATCCTATTCTGACTAATATGGACGAATTTTTTCAAGCCTTGGGGTTGTTGTATGATGAACCTAATGCTATTGATCAAGCTGAGAAAACCCTATTGGCATTGAACCAGGGTCAGGATTATGCAGAGTTATACTGTCAATAATTCCAGAAGTGGGCAGTCCTTACTACATGGAAGCTCTCTTTCGGAAGGGTTTATCAGAGACTGTAAAAAATATGATGGTGGGATTTCCTGTTCCCTCTGGTCTTGATGATTCTATGTCATTAGCCATTCAAGTTGATCGGCGTTTATGTGAACGTAAAACTACACGAGAGGCGTTGCCACCTTTTGAACAAACGTCTGAACCTCTGCAATGTGATAGGGTTTTGTCTAGGGCGCAACATCAGGAGTTTAGAAGGAGTAATAAGCTGTGTTTTTTCTGTGGAGACGCCTCTCATACTATTTCTGTCTGCCCTAAACAAGAGAAATGATTTGCACACACATTTGCTGTGGGCAGTGTACAACCTAAGTTTCTTTTGGCAATTACTTTGATCTGCTCCTTATCCACATTTTCCGCTAAGGCTTTTGTAGATTCAGGAGCAGCTTTGAATCTGATGGATTTGGACTTTGCTAAACATTGTGGTTTTCCTATGCTACCTCTACGGATGTCTATTCCTTTGAGGGGTATTGATGCTACTCCTTTGGTGGAGAATAAACCTCAGTTTTGGACCCAGGTGATAATGCGAGTTGCCCCAGACCACCAAGAAAATTGTACATTTTTGGTGCTGCACAATTTGCATGATGCTATTGTTCTGGGTTTTCCCTGGTTGCAAATTCTTAATCCAGTTTTGGATTGGAAATCTGTGTCTGTGGTGAGTTGGGGTTGTCAGTGTGTTCTTAGGGACATTCCTGTTTTCTCAACCTCTCCTCATGATATTCCTGATTATTTGGCTTATTTTTCTGATGTATTTAGTGAGAGTAAGTCTGCACCTTTGTCTCCTCATAGGAGTTATGACTGTGCAATTGTGTTGATGCCTGAGTGTAAATTTCCCAAGGGTCGGCTTTTCAACTTATCAGTACCCGAACATGATGCTATGCGATCCTATATTAAGGAGTCATTGGAGAAGGGTCATATTAGACCATCCTCTTTACCCTTAGGTGCTGGGTTTTTTTGGTGGCTAAGAAAGATGGTTCATTAAGACCTTGTATTGACTATCGTTCCCTTAACAAGATGACGGTTAAATATCAGTACCCGTTACCCAGATGTCTGATTTATTCTCCAGAGTTAAAAGTGCCTGCTAGTTTACTAAGCTTGACCTCAGGGGGGCGTATAATCTTATTGGCATCAAGCACGGGGATGAATGGAAGACGGCGTTTAATATTCTGGAGGGACATTTTCAGTTCCTGTTGATCCCTTTTGGTCTCACTAATGACCCTTCTGTCTTCTAATCCTTTATGAATAATATTTTCCGGTTCTTTGTGGATAAGTTTTTGATCATCTATCTGGATGATATTTTGATCTTTTCCAGTGATTGGGATTCTCATGTGGAACATGTCTGGACTGTGTTCCGGATTGTGAGGGAGAATTCCCTGTTTGTTAAGGGATCGAAATGCCTCTTTGGTGTACAGAGGATTTCATTTTTGGGATTTATTTTGTCTCCGTCGACTATTGAAATGGACCCGGCCAAGGTACAGGCCATTTATGATTGGGTTCAGCACACTTCTTTGAAGGCTCTACAGAAGTTTTTGGGTTTTGCTAATTTCGATCATAAATTTATAGGTAATTTTTCTGGTAATGTCAAACCAGTGACTGATCTGACCAAGAAGGGCGCTGATGTGCTGAATTGGTCTCCAGAGGCTGTCTCGGCATTTCAGGAGCTTAAGCGAAGATTCACTTCTGCTCCGGTTTTACGGCAACCTGATGTCTCACTTCCATTTCAGGTGGAGGTAGATGCTTCTGAGATTGGTGCGGGAGCTGTTTTGTCCCAAAAAGATCCTGTGACTTCTAAAATGAATCCCTGTGCCTTCTTTTCTCGAAAGTTCTCCGCATCTGAACGCAACTATGATGTGGGGAATCGGGAATTTTTGGCCATGAAATGGGCATTTGAAGAGTGGAGACATTTGTTGGAGGGAGCTAGACATCAAGTTGTGGTCCTCACCGACCACAAGAATTTGTTTTATCTGGAGTCGGCCAGACGCTTGAATCCTAGACAGGCTAGGTGGACCTTGTTTTTTACACATTTTAATTTTGTGGTCTCTTTTCTTCATGGCACTAAGAATGTTAAGGCAGACGCCCTTTCTAGGAGTTTCTTTGCTGATTCTCTTATTGTGATCGAGCCTACTACCATCCTAGGTGAGGGGGTAGCTCTTTCTGCCATTTCGCCCTATTTGAGACACACCCTGGAGGAATTTCAGGAGGGTAAACCTGAGCGTTGTCCTATGGGAAAATTGTATGTTCCCGACCAGTGGAGGAAGAGAGTGATGTCTGAAGTTCACTGCTCTGCATTGGCTGGTCATCCAGGTATTTTTGGTACCAGAGATTTGGTGAGTCGGTCTTTTTGGTGGCCTGCCTTATCTTGTGATGTCAGCAATTTTGTGCAGTCCTGTGGGACTTGTTCTCTGTCTAAACCCTGTTCTCGTTCTAGTGGGTTGTTGATGACCCTGCCGGTGCCCAAGAGGCCATGGACCCATATTTCAATGGATTTTATTTCTGCTCTTCCTGTCTCTCAGAGAATGACTGTTATCTGGGTGATTTGTGATAGATTTTCTAAGATGGTCCATCTTTTACCACTCCCAAAGTTGCCATCTTCCTCAGAGTTGGTGCCCTTGTTTTTACAACAGGTGGTTCGGTTGCATGGGATTCCTGAGAACATTGTGTCGGACAGAGGAGTCCAGTTTGTTTCCAGATTCTGGAAAGCCTTTTGTTCCAATCTGGGAATTCAGTTATCTTTCTCCTCTGCGTTTCATCCTCAGACCAATGGGCAGACTGAGAGAACAAACCAAACTTTGGAGTCCTATTTGAGATGTTTTATATCTGCTGATCAGGATGACTGGGTCTCATTTTTGCCCTTGGCCGAATTCGCACTAAACAATAAATCTAGTTCTGCCACTTCGATGTCGCCCTTTTTCTGTAACTTTGGGTTTCATCCTCGATTTTCTTCAGGGCAAGTGGAATCTTCAGCCTGCCCAGGTGTGGACACTGTGGTAGAGAGAATGCAGCAGATTTGGGACCAAGTGGTGGATAAGTTGTCACTCTCTCAGGAAAAGGCCCAGCGGTTTTCCAACCGGCATAGGACTATTGGTCCCCGGTTTAAAGTGGGTGATATGGTTTGGTTGTTGTCAAAGAATATCTCTATAAAGGTTGCATCTCCAAAGTTCAAGCCAAGATTTATTGGACCCTATAAGATTTTGGAGATTCTTAATCCTGTTTCTTTTTGATTGGCTCTTCCAGTTACGTTTAAGATCCATAACGTATTTCACAAATCTCTGGTAAAGAGGTTTGTTGAGCCAGTAGTTCCTGTGGCGGTGCCTCCTGACCCTGCATTGGTTAAAGGCAATGTGGAATATGAGGTAGAGAAAATATTGGATTCTCGTTTGGCTAGACGGAGACTCCAGTATTTGGTCAAATGGAAGGGTTATGGCCAGGAGGATAATTCTTTGGTCTCTGCTTCTGACATTCATGCCGATAGATTGGTTCATGCTTTTCACCGGGCCCATCCTGATCGGCCTGGTGGCGTGGATGAGGATTCGGTGACCCCTCCTCAAGGGAGGGTACTGTTGTGAACTCATTTTCTGGTCTGCCTCTGGTTTCTGGTGAGGGAGCTGGTTGTGCTGACAGAGGAGTTGTGAGTTCTATTTCTGGGCTCCCTCTGGTGGTGGTAAGAGGTAATGAAGCTGATCTAATTGGCAGAGACCTGCCACCTGATAGTGAGGAGGAGGAGTGGACATCTGGAGTCTCAGACTGGATTTAAGACAGCCAACTCCCTATTCCCATGTTGATGATATTTGCTAATGTTCACATTTGATTTGGTTTGGTCTATTCAGTTTTTGTGTGGTCAGCCAGCCCCGGCTGGGGCTGTGCTGAATTTCCACTCTTATGTCACTGTATGTGCCAGTTTGTTTTTTGTCCCTTATTAGATTGGCCTCTTTTTGCTCTGTTCTCAGAATATGCCAGAGTGCTGATATAGTGGGAGAAGTCTTGTGACTTCAGGGTATTTTTTGCTATCAGAAGTGTTGGACATTTTTGCAAGGTTTTTTTGGCGTGATTGCAGACAGTATCTTTCCTTTCTTGTCCTTTCTAACTAGTGTGGGCCCCATCGTTTGCTCAGCCTAATTTCCTACATGTGTTCGTGTTTTCATCTTGTCTCACTGTCAATACATGTGTGGGGGCTGTCTATTCCTTTGGGGTCTGCTCTGGGGCAGTTTACATTTCCCCTTTTCTTGTTTTAGGCTTATTTAGTCCTCCAGCTGTGACGAGGCATCTAGAATCATTGTAGGTATGCTCCACGGCTACTGTTAGTTGTGTGGTCAGGATCAGGGGGTCTGCAATCCACGTAGTTACCAACCTCTCTGGTTTTCTGTGACTTGGCTTGGTCTTGTTTTCCTCCTTGGTCACCCATTGATAACAACACAGTATCTAAACTCTGAGTTGCAGAAACCCAAAATATGGCCATGATAGATTTTGTTGGAACTTTACTATATTGTGAGACTTTAGGAGGTGCTCCTGGAGTGGACCCACTGGACTGTGGCAACGAACCTCCCACGGGCGAGCTGACTAGGTGGACCACCCCTATACAGGGAGAATTAGAGGCAGACCCGCGGGCAACTATCACCACGGCAGCTGGTACCCAGGGAAGGACACAGGAGTTAAGACAGGAGGCTGGAGAGGCTGGAGGAGGGTCTCCCCAGGACGGGAACACGGAAGGCGGACAGGGCTGGTAACACGGGCAAGACGGCAGGGACCAGGCATGGACTGGAGGACACAGCTGGAAGGGTAGGACTGAACGGATTCATGGACTACCAGGACCTAGAGGAGAGAACAGCGGAAAGGACGGATTAGATATAGGCAGGAGAGCGGAGGCTGCAGGCAGAGGCACGCACAGCGGGAGTGGGGCCAGAATCACTAGCAGGCACAAGTGATAATCAGGCACCACCAGGAGGGAGAGGCGGCCTGATATAGGGAATGTGTCAGGGACTTCCGGGTCATGACCCCCCAGAGCAGAGTGAGGAGAGCGCGTGCCCTCAGGGGGAATGAAGGGCGCGTGCACTCCTGAACACAGTTCGAGCGCGTGCCCGTAGAGGAGCAGGAAGCCAGGCAGGGGCGCGCGCCCATCGGAGCACAGGAGACAGAGCGGGAGCATGCTCTGGGTAAGTGTGCCAGGAGGCGGCGAGCAGCGGTGAGGACCGGGCGGCTGCAGCAGCAGTGTGGGAGTCGGCAGTGACCGGGATGGCCGCAGCAGTGGCGTGGGAGCTGGTGGGGACTGCGGCAGCAACCGGGATGACCGCAGCAGTGGCGTGACAGTATCCCCCTCCCTATGCGCCCCCCTCTGCAGACTGGAAACTGGATATTCTCCCGAGGCTCCCAGGATCTCTCCTCGGGACCAAAGTCCTTCCAATCAACCAGGAAAAAGGTCCTCCCTCTTTGCTTTTTCATGGCCAAAATGTCTTTAACCTCAAACACATCGTCAGCGGAGACAGGTGGAGGTGAATGGGTAGCAGAGGCATGGAGCCGATTGAGGATGACAGGTTTTAGAAGGGACACGTGAGAGGAATTAGGGATGCGGAGCGAGGCAGGGACATCATTGATCCGAGCCAAGACCTCAAAGGGTCCAATGTGTCAGGGTCCCAGTTTACGCGAAGGGATCTTTAGGCGAATGAACTTGGAGGATAACCTTATCACCCGGATGATATAGTGGGGAATCCAAGTGCCTCTTGTCTGTGTGTCTTTTCACCCTGTCACATGCTAACTCGAGAGCGGTCTTGGTCTCCTGCCAGATCCTGGAGAAATCCCCGGACAGAAGATCTGCCGCCGGTACACCCGAGACAGGAGGAACCGGTAGAGGTACACCCGGATGTTTCCCGTAGACGACAAAAAAAGGTGACTTGGCAGGAGACTCGCTGATTTGATTGTTATAGGCTAATTCAGCCCACGGGAGTAAGTCAGGCCAGTCATTCTGGTGGGCATTAAAAAAATGGCGGAGATAGTTCACCAAATTCTGGTTAGTCCACTCTGCTTGACTGTTGGACTGTGGGTGG
This sequence comes from Dendrobates tinctorius, assembly GCF_039654945.1. NCBI lineage: Eukaryota > Metazoa > Chordata > Amphibia > Anura > Dendrobatidae > Dendrobates > Dendrobates tinctorius. The sequence goes on from NW_027361676.1 coordinate 79,267,830, forward strand.
TACGATGAGGAGAAGTCAAGTGTGACGTCCATAGACCGGCATAGGGCTCTCCAAAATCGAGAGGTGAACTGGACTCCTCTGTCCGAAACAATATGCTGGGGCAGTCCATGGCGACGGAAGATGTGATGGATGAAAACTTTCGCCAAGTCAGGCGCTGAGGGTAACCCAGGAAGAGAGATGAAGTGTGCCATCTTGGAGAATCTGTCTACCACCACAAGGATGATGGTGCAGTCTGCAGACTTGGGTAGATCGGTAATAAAATCCATGGCAATGTGTTGCCAAGGAGACGAAGGAACGGGAAACAGGTGAAGAAGACCAGAGGGCAGCTGCTGAGGAACATTGTTTTTGGCACAGGACGGACAGGAGGCGACAAAACTTTGGACATCCTGGAGAAGAGTAGACCACCAGTAGTAGTGGGACACAAGAGCGAGTGTCTTCTTAAAGCCTCCATGACCTGCAAGTTTGGAGGCATGCCCCCAGTGTAAGACCCGTCTACGGTCTTTCTTTGGCACAAAAGTTTTACAAGGAGGTGGCGAAACTAACGTGATAGGTGCCACCATGATGAGCCTGGAAGGATCCAAGATGTGCGTGGGTTCTTCCTCAATATCTGCGGACAAGAAAGACCTGGACAAAGCTTCAGTCTTGAGGTTCTTGTTGCCGGGATGGAAGTAAAGGTCAAAATCGAATCGGCCGAAGAACAAGGACCACCTGGCCTGCCGAGGGTTGAGTCTCTGTGCCGATCGAATGTAAGCTAGGCTCTTATGGTCCATGTAGATTGTAAACGGATGTACGGCTCCCTCCAATAAGTACCTCCACTCCTCCAGGGCTAACTTGATGGCAAGCAGTTCCCTGTCTCCAATGGAATAGTTCCGCTCTGACGTGGAGAATGTCTTGGGAAAAAAAACCGCACGTAACAAGCCGACCGGAGGGGGATTTTTGAGAATGCACCGCTCCAGCCCCGGTTGCCGAAGCATCAACCTCGAGGATGAAAGGTTTGTTAGCCTCTGGGCGATGGAGCACGGGTGCCTTGGCGAAGGCTTGTTTCAGGGACAAGAAGACATTCTCGGCCTCGGATGGCCAGACATGAGGGTTAGCTCCCTTGCGGATCAAGGAGGAGATGGGACCGGTCAAAGAGGAAAAATGAGGAATGAACTGCCGGTAAAAATTTGCAAAGCCAAGAAATCGCTGAATTGCCTTAACGCCATGGGGGCGTGGCCTGAGTTGGAGATGATGTAGCCTAAAAACAGAAGGGAGGACTGTTCAAAGGCGCACTTCTCCAGCTTAGCATACAGGCGATTCTCCCTCAGGCGCAACAGTACTTGACAGACATTTCTCCGGTGGGTGGACAGGTCAGGAGAGATGACGAGGATATCGTCCAGATATACCACCACACAGGAGTACAGAAGGTCTCGGAAAATGTATTTTACGAATTGCAGGAATACTGCGGGAGCGTTGCACAAACCGAAGGGCATGACCAGATATTCGTAGTGCCCATCCCTGGTGTGGAAAGTGGTCTTCCATTCATCTCCGGAGCGAATACGGATGAGATTGTAGGCTCCACGGAGGTCTAGTTTGGGTAAAGATTCGTGCCCCTCACAGTCGATCGAATAACTCAGGGATAAGAGGAAGTGGGTACTTGTTCTTGATTGTGATTTCATTAAGACCCCGATAGTCGATACAAGGACGAAGAGACCCATCTTTCTTCTAGACAGAGAAGAACCCTGCTCCAGTGGGTGAAGACGACTTCTGGATAAAGCCTCTGGCCAAATTTTCCTGAACGTACTCGGTCATGGCTTGGGACTCGAGGGGATTCGAAGGATAAATTCGCCCCCGGGGTGGAGTAGACCCCGGAACAAGATCGATTGGGCAATCATATGGCCGGTGTGAGGGAAGACTCTCTGCCTCCTTCTTGTTGAAGACGTCGGCGAAGGCCCAATAGGCCGAAGGCAGACCTGCAGGTCACGTGGCCGGTAGCGAAGTTTTGAGAGGCTGTACTGGAAGGAGGCACTTAGTCGTGCAAGACTGACCCCAACAAAGAATGTCTCCAGATCGCCAATCCAGGACAGGTTCATGTATCCTTAACCAAGGAAGACCTAAGAGCAACGTATGGGATAATGAAGGCAGCACGAAGAAGGCTATCTTCTCTCAGTGCAAGGCTCCAATCTGTAACTCCACCTCTTCGGTGACCAAGGTAACGGTCTCGCGCAGGAGAGCATCATCAATTGAAGCTAACTGCTGGGGAACCTCCAAGGACCTGACAGGTATCCGCAATCTTTTTACCACCTCGAGTTGGATGAAGCTCCCTGCTGCCCCTGAATCAATATAGGCCTCCTCAGAAAATCATTTGGAACCCAGAATCAACAAAACAGAAAGGGTCAAGGGTAGAGAGATATCACTAACATCTAGGGAGGCCTCTCTTACCTGTCCTAGGCGGAGGCGTTTCCTGGCCTCACCGGACAGGAACGCAGGAGATGGGTGGTGCTACCACAATAGAGGCAAAGACCTTGTGTAAGTCTCTCCTGGTGACGCTGCTCCACTGGTTTGAGTCGGTCCACCAGCATGGGCTCTGGTGCTGAAACCGTGGTGGAAAATCGCGAGCGAGGAGGACAGCGTGTAGATGGAGATGAACGAGGAGGTCTTCTTTCCCTGGCGTCTTCGTGGGAACGTTCCTGGAAACGTAAATCGATTCGCGTTGCCAGGGAAATTAGGTCATCCAAAGACGTAGGGGTGTCTCTCCCAGCCATCTCGTCTTTAATTAGAGCGGACAAACCACGCCAAAAAGCCCCTACCAGAGCCTCCTTGTTCCATCCTAGCTCGGAGGACAATATACGGAACTGGATGGCGTACTGCCCCACAGAGAGAGTACCCTGGCGGAGATTGAATAAGGACTCGGTGGTTGAGACCAGGCGACCGGGCTCGACGAAGACTTTATGAAAAGTCTCCAGGAAGGTTACAAGCTGGGAGACCAAAGGATCGTCTCGCTCCCACAAGGGATTTACCCAGGCCAGTGCCTCACCCTCCAAGTGGGATACCACAAAGGCTACTTTGGCTCGGTCGGTGGGGTACTGCTGAGGCGACAATTCAAAATGCAGCTGGCATTGGTTAAGGAACCCCCGACACAGCTTGGGATCTCCGCTATAGCGCGGAGGTTTAGCCAAACGGGGTGACAAATGCGGAACCGCCGCCTAAACCGGGGCAGCAGCTGCGGTCTGGAGAGCTACCAGGCGGTTATCCACCGAGGCCATGTAATTCAAGATATGGGCCTGAGTGTCGCGCTGCTGGGCAAGCTCCTGCTGGAGACCGGTGATCTGGGAGGCACTCCCTGGATCAGAGGCCTGCAAGGAGGACAGACGGGACTCCATGGATTTGAGGAACGACATTATCCTCGCCTGATTTTCCCGGAGGAACAAAAGTTCCTTTTGGGTCGGGGTACCAGCGGGATCCATGGCCTGATTATTCTGTGAGACTTTAGGAGGTACTCCTGGAGTTGACCCGCTGGACCATGGCAACGAACCTCCCACGGGCGAGCTGACCAGGTGGACCACCCCTATACAGGGAGTGTTAGGGGCAGACCTGCGGACAACTATCACTACGGCAGCTGGTACCCAGGGAAGGACACAGGAGTCAAGACAGGAGGCAAGAGAGGCTGGCGGAGGGTCTCCCCAGGACAGGAACATGGAAGGCAGACAGGGCTGGTAACACGGGCAAGACGACAGGGACCAGGCACGGACTGGAGGACACAGCTGGAAGGGTAGGATGGAATGGAGTCACGGACTACCAGGACCTAGTGGAGAGAACAGCAGAGAGGATGGATTAGATATAGGCAGGAGAGCGGAGGCTGCAGGCAGAGGCACGCACAGCGGGTGTGGGGCCAGAATCAATACCAGGGCACAAGTGATAATCAGGCACCGCCAGGAGGGAGAGGCGGCCTGATATAGGGAATGTGTCAGGGACTTCCGGGTCATGACCCCCCCAGAGCAGAGTGAGGAGAGCACGTGCCCTCAGGGGGAATGAAGGGCGCATGTGCTCCTGAACACAGTGTGAGAGCGCGCCCGTCGAGGAGCAGGAAGCCAGGCAGGGGCACACGCCCGTTGGAGCGCAGGAGACAGAGCGGGAGCGCGCACTGGGTAAGTGTGCCGGGAGGCGGCGAGCAGCGGTGAGGACCGGGGCGGCTGCAGCAGCAGCTTGGGAGTCGGCAATGACCGGGACGGCCGCAGCAGCGGCGTGGGAGCCAGCGGGGACCGCGGCAGCAACCGGGATGACCGCAGCAGCGGCATGACATATATGAAATAATTTACAGTTTTTCATATCATAAATTAGTGATGAGCGAGCATTAAAAAGCACGGGTACTCATTACTCATGTCAAGCAAATCATAATGCTTGGGTTCTGGACTCGAGTAGCGAGTATAATAGAAGTCAAAGTTTTAAAAATTGCTGAAAATGATGTTAACAGTGCTTAAATGGCAAGGGAACAGCATGGGGAAGACCCCTGGAAATATCTCTAAATCTCAGATCGCTGCTGGGAACAATATTGTCAGTTACGCCACTTTTACAGACTAACAATAAAACATACAAACCTGCATTTGAAATGGATTTGACTGGAAAAAAAAAGTTAAGAAACGTTTTTTCCAGGATAATGATTTGTATATAAGGCAAAATAAATAAGAAAAAAAAATGCTCCTCTACAACTTGGGCTATGTTCACACATAGTGCTTTTGCTGCATTTTTGCATGTTTACGATGTTTTTTCACCATTAAAAGCATTCTATGGGACATGTAAGTTTATCATTTGAATACTTTATCTGCAAACCAGGAGAATTAGTGGCGGCTGTTGAACAAGTACCGAACGATGGCTGCTGCCATTAGGTTGCGGAAAGCTTGGTCTCCACAAGCCTTAAGTGACCATATTTTCAGGGCAAGCAGTCTGGAAATGTGGCTGTTTAGTATTGTAGCCTGTGGGTGGGTGGCTGCGTATTTACATTTGCATTTCAAGGACTGGGATAGGGACAAATGAGCGCTGTGCTGATACAAGGACATGTACGTGGTTACTGATGGTGGTTGCAAGTGTGTACTGACAAGTGCAGGGTGTGCGTCATCTTCACTTACCTCATGGACAGAGGATTGGTGTGCATGTAACATAAAACAGGTGAGAAGGCAGTAGTGTCACTTACAAACATTGTTTATGGACCTTGGCGTTCCGCCCAAGTAGTTGGGTGCTTTTCTTGCATGTGCCTGAACATGCTGGTGGTGGTCAGCCAGGTAATTGTGCTGTCCCTACTGATGCTGCCATAGCAGATGTTGCAAATGGCCTTTTATGGATTAACTGGACTGTCTTTAAAAAAGCGCCAGACTCGGGAGCACCTATGCGCTGGGGAACAGATGTCCACCTTGTGTCTCTGGCATTCCACTGCCCCTTCCTGCCTGTTGTGGTGCTACAGATCCCTTCCAATGTGTGCTGCTTTCCTTGCTATGCATGTCACCTTCACAGATTGGGTCCGTGACTTAATCATCTACTACCTCATTTTGCACTTCGGCACATTGGTCCTCCTCCTGACTTGCTGATATAACAACACCACTTGTTGTAAATTGTATATAATCGTCATACACCTCTTGCGACAGTAATTGCATTTTGCCACCATCGCCTTCTTGTGACCATGGCTGCTTAAATATTTGGGCATCGCTACAAGCAATCTCTTCATGTACTGCTTAAAACGGGACGGGCGAGAGACCAGAATCTATACATGCAAATGTGAAGAGCTCTTCAGAGAGCCCAAGTGTGGCACTTGTTTCTTGGCACTCGGCATGGTGGGAGGAATAAGGATCGGGGTGAGGATTATGTGATCCAGAATCACGGCTACTAATACTGTTGAAGACAGGGTTTTGCTTGTAAAGTGACTGGAAGCATTATCTGCTATCCATCCAACAAACTTTTCATCCCTTTAAGAGGGATGTTTTGTGCCCCCCTACAAAGTGGTAGAGGGATCTAGATCAACATGATGTGTGTGATTGTTGTGTTTCTGCAGCAGGCACAATTTCACCTTTCCCACAGCCTTTGCCTCTGCCCTCACTATCAGCATCACGTCCACTTCCCCATCCCTTACTATGCACCTTGTCTATTTTAAAATACTCATGATATATCCCTGTAGATAAAACATTGCGGTATTACAATGGAAGGAAAATGTGCCCACTTCAGATGGACTTCTGACACTGCAGAATCAATACAGCATTGCTATTTCTAACCAAGCTTTTTTCGTTTTATTTTGAGGCACAACTGGAGCGTGAGAAATGCTGTATAATATGTAATTGCTGAAAAAAAATTGCAGTATTACAATTGCAGGAAAATTTGCTCACTTCATATAGACTTATTACACTGAGTATCAATATAGCAATGCCATTTACAAAAAAGCAATTTTTTGGTTGTTTTGTGACACAACTGGAGCTCGAGAAATGCCTTATAAAATTCACTGCTAAAAAAAATTGCAGTTTTACAATCTCAGGAATATTTACCTACTTCAGATGGACTTCTTAGACTACAGTATCAATATAGTGATGCTCCTGAAACTTCCATCCCTTACCACGCACCTTGCCCATTTTAAATTAGGTATGATTTATCTCTGTTGAGAAAACATATTACAATGGCTGGAAAATTTTCCCACTTCAGATGGACCAAACCAAAGCAAGTTTTTTCTTTGCTTTGAGACACAACTAGAGCATGATAAATGCTGTATAAAATTTCACTGCTGAAGAAAAGCAGTTTTACGCTCAAAGGAAAATTTGCCCACTTCAAATGTACATATTACACTGCAGTATCAATATAGAGATGCTATTTGTAATTAAACAATTTTTGGGGGGTCTTGAGGTACAACTGGAGCATTATAAATGCTGTAAAAAAATTTCACTGCTGAAAAAAATTACAGTTAAATTTGCACTCCTCAGATGGACCTTTCACTGCAGTATCACCCCAGTGATGCTATTAAGTTCCAACCAAGTCTGGCTGTATGCTTTAGATGCACAACTGCCACAGCAAAAATGATGTATAATATTTCCCTGCTCAGAACAATTTGCAGGATTTATAGCAAAAAAGATTATTATTAGCCCTGATGTCAGTTGCAGGCTCTAGTATAAAGGATGTGCAATTCACCCTATCCTGTCCTATGCTATCCACTCAGCACAGCCTCTCCCTAAGTGCTGCTAACAGCATTATTACTTTTAATTATAATTAGCCCTAAGAAAGCTGTTGTACTTGAAAGAAATATAAATGTGGCTGGATCCCTGGTTAATAAGCAGCAACATTTGTGTCCCTGTTTCATCAGCACCTTTCCCTACTTTGCCTGTTTCCAAAGTATACTGACGAGCATGACATCATGAGTCTTATATAGACCTGATGAGGCTATGCAGCCTGCCAATCAAAGTAATGTCACAACTAGTGTTGAGCATTCCGATACTGCAAATATTGGGTATCGGCCGATATTCGCGGTATAGGAATTGCGATACTGAGTTCCGATACTTTTTGCATATCGAATACCGGAATTGGAAGTTCCCATAATGCAATGAGCCAGTTTGATTTTATTCAGCCAATGAGGAATACTAAGAAGTGTGGGCACATCCAATTCCGGTATTCGATGGTGGGGTACTCGGTACCGGGCCCGTCGGTTTCAATGGGAGATGTCACGGTAGCTGTGACCCGGTCCGTGGCCCTGGACGTCCATTGTAAAAGGGAAATGTTGAACGTGTGGATGATGATTAAAGTTTATGAGTGAGTGATTTGTGACGCCACCTGTGGTGTTCGGCAATGAAGATGCTAAGCCAATGCTGCAGACAGATCCTCTGGGACAGATGGTGTGGTGCAGCTTTGATGTTGTGGCCCTCCACAGGTAGGACAGTAGTCCCAGGGCAGTGTAGATGGAGAGGTAGTGAAGAGATGTAGATGGAGCAGTGCCAGGCACAGAGATGTAGCAGTGCTGAGTGTGTTGGTGCAGGAATAACTGGTGGACACCAGGGCATGTAGTTCCAAAGCTTTACTCACAGTCTGTTGTGCATACAGGTGCCCGCATCCGTGCCGTGTCCTCCGTGTCAGGGGCTCAGTCAACCTCCAAGCAAGATGAAGCACTCCGTTCCAACATTCTGCCAACATGTGCCTTTTCTGAACGTCTCCCTCTATTGCTACACAACCTCTTTAACATAGTCCATATCTTTGTAACTCCGAACGTCTAAAAAAAAAAATTAATTACTGCTATTCCATTTGATTGGGCTAAACCTCTATGCCTTTAATGTCTCCTCCACCTCCCCCAATACAATCTACATTATTCTTAGTTGTTTTCCTTCATGTAGAATTAACCTACAAGGAAAGTAAGGGTTTATTTTCATTCCGATATTTGTGTCCCATTGACTTGCATTGGTTTCCGGTATCGGAATCGGCGATATCCAATATTTTTGGGGAATCGGTCCGATCCAATCCGATCCGATATTTCCGGATATCGGAAGGTATCGCTCAACACTAGTCACAACCAACATGGATACAGCATTACAGTGACTGGTAGGCAATCCCTACATGTTTATTGGCTGTCTAGAAGCACCAAACATGCAGGCTGGGGACATGAGCTCCCATTCAAGCATTAAAAAAATACTTGGTGAGTAACAAGCATCACGAGGACACTATTGCTAAACGGAGTAAAGAGTAGTGACAAGCATGCTCGCTTATCACTAATAATATGGTGTCATACCAAATGTAACATTGATTTGCTTATGCATGTAGAAACAAGAGTGACATTTTACTGTAAAATGTCAATTATAAAAATTCTATTTTAAATAAGTCACAGTTGGTTAAATATAGTCATGTATAGTCATCTTAAGGGCATTGAAAAGTTAATGGAGTATAATATGCCACATACTAACAAGCTATGTTAATATATTGCTTATGGTTTTAAAATCTAAAACAATACAATTTAGCTGATCTTGCATGAGACTTTATTGTAATGCGAGTTCCTGAAAGGTCACAAACTGTGTGCATTTGGGACATATAGAAAGATAAGTTGGAAGGATACATGTCAAAACAATTTTTCAGAGAAGGCCTAGCATAGCACAAATCGGCTAGCAGAGAGAGGAAAAGCAGGAAGAGAGCGTTCAATATTCTAGTTCTGTTCTGTACTATTTGCACAGTTCAAACCTTGTCATTAGCCAAAATAGTACATACTGTAAAAAGACATGACAAATAAAAGTTGTTATGTATTCATCTTTGGAGCAAAGGAAAAGTATCTCCTTCTGATTTTCCTTCTTTTCTTCTAATGAAAGTATATGTAAACCTCTTTCAATGTTATGGCATAAGTTACAGTGGGTTCTTCTCTTTATATTTCATGTCATTCAGAATTTTCCTTTCCAATACCTGTAAATACATAATTTTTGTATATCGCCTTCTAATGTCAAAGCCTGATGATTATTCAGAAATGTTTGGTGCTACATAACCGCTATTCATTTTTGTCCATCAGAAGCAATTTGCTCTCTGTTAACTACTGTTTAATAAACCTATAATGTTACCTTTTTGATAAAAGGGCTTCATGCAGCTTAACTGTATATTATAGAGATTAAATTCGAGTAAAGATTCGCAGGACCCTTTTCTAGTGGCCGGGGGCGGACATACCATTGGTGAAAAGAGTGCAGCCACATTGAGACCAAAGAGGCAAGTGGACCCACTTACACCTCCATAGAAGTTGAAATTATGTATTATGATGAGATACTGTCCAATATATTGTTCTTGCAAAAAGACCCATTTCTGTTTCTGCCTGCTCCTATCCAGTGGCCATTTTGGTAGTCTGTACGTTGGACCATATCCATGCAATCCTCCTGTTGCCTAAAATCATTCCCACAGTCTCCTTTTATTAGAAGTCCTGGCATCACTTCATGCTTGCGGCGTGATGAGAACATTACATTGTGACATTAGTAGAGGTGCCAGGGATGCCAGCATGTACAGAGTATGTAAAAGTTTGGGCACCCCTGGTCAAAATTACTGTTATTGTGAACAGTTAAGCAAGTTGAAGATGAAATGATCTCTGAAAAGCCTAAAGTTAAACATAACACATTTTCTTTGTACTTTAGGAAAAAGCTATGTGCATATATATATATATATATCTAAAGTATATATGTGTGTATATATATATACATATATTCATCTTTTACACTTTAAAAATTACACCAAGGAAAATAGGCTGATGAAAAATTTGGACACCCTGCATGGTTGGTACCTAGTAGCACTCCCTTTTGCATGTATCACAGCTTGTAAATGATTTTTGTAGCCAGCCAAGAGTGTTTCTATTCTTTTTTGGGATTTTCATCCATTCTTCCTTGGAAAATTCTTCCCGTTCTGTGAGATTACTGGGTCGTCTTGCTTTTTTCTCCACATATACCATTGATCATTGAGGCCAAAGAGTTCCATTTTAACCTCGTTGGTCCACAGGACTTGTTTCCAAAATGAATCAGGCTTGTTCTTGTTTTTTGCATACTTCTGAAGCTACATTGTATGGTGAGGACACAGAAGACATTTTCTTCTGATGAGTCTTCCCTGATGAGCATATTTGTGCATGTGTTTCTTAACAATAGAACAAGGTGTCAAAACTCCAGAGTCTGCTAAATCATTCAGACATATATTTTGCAGTCAAGCGATGCTTCTGATTAGCCTCTCTAGCGATCCTACGAGCAACTCTCACTGAAATTTTGCTTCATCTTCCTTATCTTGACCTTCACTGATCCTGTTAACTGTCATTTCTTAATTACATTTCAAATTGAGGAAAGGGTAACTTGAAAAGTGCTTTGCTATCTTCTTATAGCCTTCTCCTGCTTTGTGGGCCTCAGAAGAACCCATAGTTGCTGTTTTTGGCACAAGGTTAGTGGAGGCTGGATTTTTAAAAAGCTGGGAAATTTGCATCACCTGTCCTTTCCTAGCAATGATAGTGAAAATGCCTTAACCCCAACAGGCTAATTAAGGTCTGAAATCTTTATCAAAGTCATATAAGCACAGAAATCTCCAAGGGTATGCAAACTTTTGCATCTGCCCATTTTCCTTTTTGTCATTTTCAAAATGTTAAAGATGAAACAATTTTTTTCCCTTAAATACAAAGGAAATGTGTCATCTTTACCTTTAGGCCATTCAGAGGTCAACTCAACTTCAGCTTCCTTTACTGTTCACATTCACAGTAATTTTAGCGTGGGGTGTCCAAACTTTTACGTGCCACTATAGAAGGATGTTCTCAGTGCTCTGGTATGATGGCTACATGAATTTGCCACTTGACTATATCCATACAAATACTTTTGATCAACTATAATAAGCATCTGTATAAAATTCGTTGGAAATCGTTATATGTTTGGTTGAGATGCCCTTATAAAAAGGATGTGTGAGTTTAAATTTCTAGAGTTAGTACTGTCTTTGAAAAAGAGGAACTGCAGCAACTGTGTTTTGTAAAGAATAATGTACTTTTCTAATAAAAATAATAAAGGATGATATATTGTTTTACCAAATGTCAGAGATCTATGACCTGTATAAATGTTCTCATCCTGCCTTTTATTGGTTTAATATGGTCACAAACCTCAATGGAGACTTGTAATATTTTTATAATTTATAGAAGAGGGTGTACTATCCCATTTAATATGTTAGCAATAATAATAATTGGCTATTTTTAGGATCTAGCTTCAACTCATGTATGCATGGATGGATATCTATAGCTTATTAAACTGAAAACAATTTAAAGTTTTTTATCTAACTTCTAAAATAGCTGACATTAGGTAATTAAACCTATTTATGCCTATTGTGAAGAAATTCTGAAATATGATACCCTTTAGTATGGAAATTGAAATGTACTAATTAAGTGCATTTTGCTTGGCTATGAGAACATGTTGCAATTATATGTAAAATATTAACATTTATGATATCTAACATAAGGATACTTAATTATTCTGTAATACACCTCATAATATCAAAGGTTATATATTTAATAGATAGATCTTGTAATATCATAAAAAATAGGGTAGAAGTTTTTGATGCATCATGGATTTATTTCCTTAATCTCTCTTTTTAAAGGAATTACAGTTATGAATAATATTTATTTAATATTCAGTTGTATGCAGGTACTATTTCAGTCTACCCAAAAAAAATATTTGCAATGTATAGAAAATTACAAACAGGCAAAAAAAGCCCAACAGGGGCCAAAAGTACAGTTGCAATCCAGAAGAAGCCAATCAATCAGGATATATACATGTTCTGGTCTTGTGCTACGTGTTCTGAGGTAGATGGAAAAAAATTACAGGCATCGGTTGCAGTGAAAAGAATTCCGGGAGTCCCGGCCGGTGACTAACCCGAAGTTGTGCAGCATCGCATGTGAGAGCAGTCGGCATGTGAAGTCATACTGTTACTTGCGTATGGAGACTTGAAGGAGCCATACTTCTCTTATGCGTTTCAGAGATATAGCAATCTCCTTTCTCAGAGCGTTTTACAAGGACGATGCTCTCAGGAGTAGAGTTGAGCGATACCGTCCGATACTTCAAAGTATCGTATCGGATGGTATCGGTCGATCTTTAAAAAAAGTATCGGTATCGCCGATTCCGATACCGGAAGTCCCATTCAAGTCTATGGGACTTCCGGTATCGGAATAAGAAAAACCCTTTCCTGCCCTTGTACAGCCTCTCTGGGGTCTGTACGGGCCTTTCGGGGGGCTGTGCCGGCCTGCCAGGGGGTCTGTGCAGGCTCCGGTGGTCTGTGCCGGCCTGCCGGTGGTCTGTGCCGGCCTGCCGGGGGGCTGTGCCGGCCTGCCGGGGGGCTGTGCCGGCCTGCCGGGGGGCTGTGCAGGCTCCGGGGGGCTGTGCCGGCCTGCCGGGGGGCTGTGCCGGCCTGCCGGTGGTCTGTGCAGGCTCCGGGGGTCTGTGCAGGCATCGTCCGATGGGACTACAAGTCCCATCGGGCGATGCCTGCTACCATGACAGTGATTGACACATTAGCCAATGATGGGACAGTAGTAGTCCCATCATCCGGCTAATGTGTTAAATGTAAAAAAAAAAAAAAAAAAAAATTACATGCTACATACATACAACATGCATACTACATACATGCTACATTCATACTACATACTACATACATGCTACATTCATACTACATAAATACTACATGCAACATACATACTACATATATACTACATGCATGCTACATACATACTGCATGCTACATACATACCACATATATACTGCATACATACTACATGCATGCTACATGCATGCTACATGCTACATACATAACACATATATACTACATGCATGCTACATACATACTACATGCTACATACTACATATATACTACATGCATGCTACATACTACATGCTACATACATACTACATATATACTACATGCATGCTACATACATACTGCATGCTACATGCATGCTACATACATACTACATACATGCTACATACATACTACATATATACTACATACATACTACATGCATGCTACATGCATGCTACATACATACTACATATATACTACATGCATGCTACATACATACTACATGCAACATACATACCACATATATACTACATACATACAATACATTCATACAATACATACATAGACATACAGTACATATAACATAGAGTAACATATTTACCAATACTTGTCACATTGTTCCCCGAAGCCATTGTCTTTTCCGGGATAAATATTAACATAACAAACCACAAAAATACTCACCCACGATCCGAAGCAGTCCACGAGTGTGTCCCATGACGATCTTGGGTAGAGAACTGCAGCATCAGATGATGCTGCCGTTCTCTACGGGCTGCAGGAATCCAATGACGGAAGGTAGGTATCCTTCCGCACTGTATTCCTCCGCCACTTAAAAAAAAAAAGTCCCTAGTCTCACTTTATGCCATTGCTGTGTGGGAATTTCCCACACAGCAATGGCATAAAGTGAGACTAGGGACTTTTTTTTTTTAAGTGGCGGAGGAATACAGTGCGGAAGGATACCTACCTTCCGTCATTGGATTCCTGCAGCCCGTAGAGAACGGCAGCATCATCTGATGCTGCAGTTCTCTACCCAAGATCGTCGTGGGACACACTCGTGGACTGCTTCGGATCGTGGGTGAGTATTTTTGTGGTTTGTTATGTTAATATTTATCCCGGAAAAGACAATGGCTTCGGGGAACAATGTGACAAGTATTGGTAAGTATGTTACTCTATGTTATATGTACTGTATGTCTATGTATGTATTGTATGAATGTATTGTATGTATGTAGTATATATGTGGTATGTATGTAGCATGTAGTATGTATGTAGCATGCATGTAGCATGCATGTAGTATGTATGTAGTATGTATGTAGTATATATGTAGTATGTATGTAGCATGTAGTATGTATGTAGCATGCATGTAGTATATATGTAGTATGTATGTAGCATGCAGTATGTATGTAGCATGTATGTAGTGTGTATGTAGTATATATGTAGTATGTATGTAGCATGTAGTATGTATGTAGCATGCATGTAGTATATATGTAGTATGTATGTAGCATGCATGTAGTATGTATGTAGTATGTATGTAGTATGTATGTAGCATGCAGTATGTATGTAGCATGTATGTAGTATGTATGTAGCATGCATGTAGTATGTATGTAGCATGTATGTAGTATGTATGTAGCATGTAGTATGTATGTAGCATGTATGTAGTATGTATGTAGTATATATGTAGTATGTATGTAGCATGCATGTAGTATGTATGTAGTATGTATGTAGCATGCAGTATGTATGTAGCATGTATGTAGTATGTATGTAGTATATATGTAGTATGTATGTAGCATGCATGTAGCATGTATGTAGCATGTATGTAGTATTTTATTTTTTATTTTTTTTTATTTTTTTTTTTTTTAACATTTAACACATTAGCCGGATGATGGGACTACTACTGTCCCATCATTGGCTAATGTGTCAATCACTGTCATGGTAGCAGGCATCGCCCGATGGGACTTGTAGTCCCATCGGACGATGCTTGCACAGACCCCCGGACATCAGCACAGCCCCCCGGCAGGCCGGCACAGCCCCCCGGCAGGCCGGTACAGACCCCCACAGGGTGCACAGACCACCGGCAGGCCGGCACAGCCCCCCGGCAGGCCGGTACAGACCCCGGGCAGTCCACACAGCCCCCCGGCAGGCCGGCACAGCCCCCCGGCAGGCCGGCAGAGACCCCCGGAAGGCCCGAAATGACGGCGCATCATGATGCGCACACACCGCGCATCATGATGACGTCAGGCCGTCAATCAACTGAACTTCCGATTCCGATGCCGAATTCCGATATTGAAAAAATATCGGAAGTCGGTATCGGAATTCCGATACAGCAAGTATCGGCCGATACCCGATACTTGCGGTATCGGAATGCTCAACACTACTCAGGAGATGTTATAGCCTGGAGATCCAATAGGATTAGCAAATCTGACAGCAACATCTCATACATATCATCTAACAGAGATTTTGCACTATTGTAAACATTTAAAATAACATCCTTTGTTTAGCACCAATAAAAACTATGTTCATTATATTAAATAATTGTACATGGATCAAAATTTTATTGTTCAAATACATATAAAATTAAAAAATTTGAAAAATTTTGTAGAAATTTTTTTTAGAATTAAAAGCTGTAGAAAATCTTACAAATAAAAGCAAAATAAGCATAAAAGTAGTCCTTATGATTGACATGCTTATTGGAAAGCAAACAATTCAATGTCATAACACAATCCATTCGGGACCAAGGTATTTAAATTAAAAATCCACTTGAATGCAACTTGAGACCTTAGCATTAAATGATTCCCCCCTCTCCAGTTTCTAGGAACACATTCCAACCCCAGAAAAATACTGTTTTTAATGGATTGGTTATGTTTGATTAACAAGTGATGAGACAGGGGGTGTCCACTAAAACCCCACTTAATATTGTAACTGTGTTCTCTAATACAAGCTGAAAGAGCACGTTTAGTCCGACCTATATAGAACTTGCCACATGGGCAGACGATGGCATGGTTAGTTCCCCTCATTTGGCATGTTATGAATTATTAATAACAAAGGTTTTATATTTGTCTGAACATTCGATTTCTTCGAAAGTTTTTTGTCTACTTACAGTATTTTTGCAGCCTTAACACCGGCCACACTTGAAGAAACCTCTCGGTGTGTTTGGGAAATATTTGTTTATTCCTATAATTTTACTTTTATTGTTGTGGCTTTAATTTTCCTTTTCTTTCCATCCCCACCCCCATTCCCAGATTTATTTCCTATGCATCCATTTCTGTTTTGCACTGTTGAAGTTATTACATTTCCCAAATTTTGTGCTTTACAGAAGACAAATATGTTTTGTTTGGAAATAAATTCCTCCATTATGGGGTCCTGCTTTAACCCCTTCCTGACATCCGACGTACTATCCTGTCCACGGTACCCGGGCCCGTATGACCGTGGACGGGATAGTACGTCTACCGCGATCAGCGGCGCCCACGTGGTGAGCGCCGCTGATCGCGGCCGGGTGTCAGCTGATTATCACAGCTGACACCCGGCACAATGTGTCAGGGGCGGTCACGGACCACCCCCCGACACGTTAACCCCTTGCACACCGCGATCAAACATGATCGCGGTGTACCGGGAGTTAAAGGGAAGCATCGGCAGGGAGGGGGCTCCCTCCGTGCTTCCCTGAGCCCCCCACGGCAGCGCAATGTGCAGCGCTGCTGCGGGGGGCTCCTTTCCTCCAGGCCCCCGAATCCAAGATGGCAACGGGGGCCTTCGGGGGCCTGCAGGAAGCTGGCTTCCTCAGTGCCTGCAAAGCGCAGGCATGAGGAAGCCTTCGGCACTGCCTGTGACAGATCGCTGATCTGTCACAGTGATCTGTGATGTGAAAGATCAGCGATCTGTCACAGGACAGTGATGTCCCACCTGGGACTATGTAATAAAGTAAAAAAAAAATTAAAAAAAGTGTAAAAATAATTTTAAAAAAATCGCCAAATAAATTAGTAAAAAAAAAAAAAAAATATTCCCCAATAAATTCATTTTTTGAAAATAATAAAAAAAAAAACAATAAAAGTACACATATTAGGTATCACCGCGTCCGTAACGACCTGCCCTATAAAACTGTCCCATTAGTTAACCCCTTTAGCGAACCCCTTAAAAAATAAAAATAAAAAACAAAGCAAAAAATAATGATTTATTATCATACCGCCAAACAAAAAGTGTAATAACGCGCGATCAAAAAGACGAATATAAATATCCATGGTACCGCTGAAAACGTCATCTTGTCCCGCAAAAAACGAGCTGCCACACAACATCATCAGCGAAAAAATAAAAAATTTATAGCTCGCAGAATAAAGCGATGCAAAAATAATTATTTTTTATATAAAATAGTTTTCATTGCATAAAACCGACAAAACATAAAAAAACGACCTAAATGAGGTATCGCTGTAACCGTACTGACCCGAAGAATAAAACCGCTTTATCAATTTTACCGCATGCGGAACGGTGTAAACGCACTCCCCCAAAAGAAATTAATGAAACACTGGTTTTTGTTCATTCTGCGTCCCAAAAATCGGAATAAAAAGCGATCAAAAAATGTCATGTGCCCGAAAATGGTACCGATAAAAACGTCAACTCGTCCCGCAAAAAATAAGACCTCACATGACTCGGTGGGTCAAAATACGGAAAAATTATAGCTCTCAATATGTGGTGATGCAAAAACTATTTTTACAATAAAAAGCGTCTTTTAGCGTGCGACAGCTGCCAAACATAAAAACCGCCATAAATAGTAAATCAAACCCCCCGTTATCACCCCCTTAGTTAGGGAAAAATAATAAAATAAAAAAAATGTATTTATTTCCATTTTTCCATTAGGGTTAGGGTTAGGGCTAGGGTTAGGGCTAGGGTTAGGGTTAGGGCTGGGTTAGGGCTAGGGTTACGGTTAGGGTTAGGGTTAGGGCTAGGGTTAGGGCTTGGGTTAGGGCTAGGGTTAGGGTTAGGGCTGAGATTAGGGTTAGGGGTGTGTTGGGGTTCGGGTTGGAGTTAGAATTGGGGGTTTCCACTGTTTGGGCACATCAGGGGCTCTCCAAATGCAACATTGCGTCTGATCTCAATTACAGCCAATTCTGAGTTGAAAAAGTCATATGGTGCTCCTTCCCTTCCAAGCTCTGCCATGTGCCCAAACAGTGTTTTACCCCCACATGTAGGGTATCAGCCTACTCAGGACAAATTGCAAAACAATTTTTGGGGTCCAATTTCTCCTGATACCCTTAGGAAAATAAAAAATTGGGGGCAAAAATATCATTTTTGTGGAAAAAAATGTTTTTTTTATTTTCACGTCCGAGCGTTATAAACTTCTGTGAAGCACTTGGGGGTTCAAAGTGCTCACCACACATCTAGATAAGTTCCGTGGGGGGGTCTAGTGTCCAAAATGGGGTCACTTGAGGGGAGTTTCAATAGTTTAGGTACATCAGGGGCTCTCCAAACGCACATGATACCGGCAGACCATTCCATCAAAGTCTGCATTCCAAAACGTCACTGCTTCCCTTCCGAGCCCCGACGTGTGTCCATACAGTAGTTTTCTCCCACATATGGGGTGTCAGCGTACTCATGACAAATTGGACAACAACTTTTGGGGTCCAATTTCTCCTGTTACCCTTGGGAAAATGAAAAAATTGGGGACTAATTGATCATGTTTGTGGAAAAAATACGATTTTTTTATTTTCATGCCCTGGCATTATAAACTTCTGTGAAGCCCTTGGGGGTTCAAAGTGCTCACCACACATCTAGATAAGTTCCTTAGGGGTTCTCGTTTCCAAAATGGGGTCATTTGTGGGTGTTTCCACTGTTTAGGTACATTAGGGGCTCTCCAAAGGCAACATGACACCCGCAGACCATTCCATCAAAGTCTGTATTCCAAAACGTCACTACTTCCCTTCCGAGCCCTGACGTGTGTCCATACAGTAGTTTTCTCCCACATATGGGGTGTCAGCATACTCAGGACAAATTGGACAACAACTTTTGGGGTTCAATTTCTCCTGTTACCCTTGGGAAAATAAAAAAATTGGGGACTAATTGATCATGTTTGTGGAAAAAATACGATTTTTTTATTTTCATGCCCTGGCATTATAAACTTCTGTGAAGCCCTTGGGGGTTCAAAGTGCTCACCTCACATCTAGATAAGTTCCTTAGGGGGTCTAGTTTTCAAAATGGGGTCATTTGTGGGGGGTTTCCACTGTTTAGGTACATTAGGGGCTCTCCAAAGGCAACATGACACCCGCAGACCATTCCATCAATGTCTGCATTCCAAAACGTCACTACTTCCCTTCCGAGCCCTGACGTGTGTCCATACAGTAGTTTTCTCCCACATATGAGGTGTCAGCGTACTCAGGACAAATTGGACAACAACTTTTGGGGTTCAATTTCTCCTGTTACCCTTGGGAAAATGAAAAAATTGGGGACTAATTGATCATGTTTGTGGAAAAAATACGATTTTTTTATTTTCATGCCCTGGCATTATAAACTTCTGTGAAGCCCTTGGGGGTTCAAAGTGCTCACCTCACATCTAGATAAGTTCATTAGGGGGTCTAGTTTTCAAAATGGGGTCATTTGTGGGGGTTTCCACTGTTTAGGTACATTAGGGGCTCTCCAAAGGCAACATGACACCCGCAGACCATTCCATCAATGTCTGCATTCCAAAACGTCACTACTTCCCTTCCGAGCCCCGACGTGTGCCCATACAGTAGTTTTCTCCCACATATGGGGTATCAGCATACTCAGGACAAATTGGGCAACAAATTTTGGGGTCCAATTTCTCCTGTTACCCTTGGGAAAATAAAAAAAATGGTGACTAAATGATCATGTTTGTGGAAAAAATACGAATTTTTTATTTTCACGCCCGGGCGTTATAAACTTCTGTGAAGCACTGGGGGGGTTCAAAGTGCTCACCACACATCTAGATAAGTTCCTTGGGGGGTCTAGTTTACAAAATGGTGTCATTTGTGGGGGGTTTCCACTGTTTAGGTACACCAGGGGTTTTCCAATCGCGACATGGTGTCCGATCTCAATTCCAGCCAAAAATGTCAAATGGCGCAGCTTCCCTTTCGAGCTCTGCCATGCGCCCAAATAGTGGTTTACCCCCACATGTAGGGTATCAGCGTACTCAGGACAAATTGCACAATAACTTTTAGGGTGCTGTTACCCTTGGAAAAATAAGAATTGAGGGTGAAAAGATCATTTTTGTGGAAAAAATATGATTTTTTAATTGTACGGCTTTATGTTATATACTTCTGTAAAGCCCTTGTGGGTTCAAAGTTCTCACCACATATCTAGCTAAGTTCCTTGGGGGGTCTAGTTTCCAAAATGGGGTCACTTGTAGGGGGTTTCCACTGTTTAGGTACATCAGGGACTCTCCAAACGTGACATGGCGTCCGATCTGAATTCCAGCCAATTTTGCATTGAAAAAGTCAAACGGCGCTCCTTCCATTCTGAGCTCTGCCATGCGCCGAAACAGTCGTTCCCCCCACAAATCAGGTATCATCGTACTCAGGACAAATTGCGCAATAACTTTTGCAGTCCAATTTCTCCTGTTACCCTTGGTAAAATAAAAAAAATTGAACCTGAAGTATTTTTTTTGTGAAAAAAAGTTAGATGTTCATTTCTTTTTAAATATTCAAAAAAATTCCTGTGACGCACCTAATGGGTTAATAAACATCTTGAATGTGGTTTTGAGCACCTTAAGGGGTTCAGTTTTTAGAATGGTGTCACTTTTGGGTATTTTCTATCATATAGACCCCTCAAAGTAGCTTCAAATGTGGTATGGTCCTAAAAATAAAATGGTGTTGTAAAAATGAGAAATTGCTGGTCAACTTTTAACCCTTATAACTTCCTAACAAAAAAAAATTTTGGTTCCAAAATTGTGCTGATGAAAAGTAAACATGTGGGAAATGTTAGTTATCAAGTTTTTTGTGTGCCGTATCTCTGTGATTTAAGGGCATAAAAATTCAAAGTTGGAAAATTGCGAAATTTTCAAAATTTTTGCCAAATTTCCATTTTTTTCACAAATAAACGCAAGTTATTTGAATGAAATTTTACCACTAACATGAAGTACAATATGTCACGAGAAAACTATGTCAGAATCACCGGGATCCATGGAAGTGTTCCAGAGTTATGACCTCATAAAGGTACAGTGGTCAGAATTGTAAAAATTGGCCCGGTCATGAACGTGCAAACCACCCTTGGGGGTGAAGGGGTTAATATGGGCCAACATTTATTTACTATGTTTTAAAAAAAAAATGTGTTGTAATGTTGCAAAATATAAGAAGGAACTACTGTATATAATTCAATATTCAATATTTCATAGATGCTTCATCAGTCAACCGTGCACTAAGCTAAGTAGTATCCTTGACAGATTTGACAGGTTCAATATTTTCACTCTTCTGTAAGAACAAGATAGCATCAAAGTCTAAGAATTTTATAAATGCATGCTTTGGGATGTGATTTCTAAGTTGTTTTGCTTTGCAATTTTTGTGATGTTGCTCTGTATCTTGTCAGTTTTCTTCTTGGATTATGGTAAATCTCTCCTCCTTTCAACTTTTATTAAATTTGTCGGCTTGCAGGTTATAGAATGTGCAGTTCAGCCAGTCTGTTCCCCATGAAATTTTCTATATACTTTAAAGAGCAAATCTGTGAAACAAATTTAAATTGTTTATCCAAAGAAAAAATAAGAAAACATCCTTCGAATGCAAATACTTCAAATATAAAGAAATAAAGTAATACTGTCTCCTATTAGCCAACCTGTTAAGTGTCAGCAACATATATGATTGCCGAACAAAATAATAAAAATCAAATTGGTTCCACTCTGTATTATTCTAATTCGCTAACCTATAGTTTTAAAGTGATCACTCCTTGCCTAAGCTGTCTACATGGACATACAGGCCATAGAATTTTGAATAAAGTAATACTTTGACATCTGTAATCTGATGTCTTATTTCAGAGAAAATCATGTCTTTCGTATATGTAAATGAACTGTAAATATCTTTCGGCTGGACACTGGTCTACATGAGAATTAGCAGCCAGAGCTTATTTAAATAAAAAGGGGCATTACTAGTGTGGGGCATATAATAATTGACAGTCTGCTCTGCCGATCTACATGTCTTATACTTGTAATTTATATATAGCTACAGCTACTCCCATTCTGGTCAAAAAACAAGAAACTAAGTGGTTTCAAAGGAAACTTGAGTTATAGTATCATGTACCAAATTAATTATGAGACATTATGGAGGCAAAAAAAACCCTTTAATTCCTAAGATTTTAAAAGTCGGAAAATATACAACAAATATTTAATTGCATGAAGGTATAATTTGAATTATTTATTTTCTCAAAAATGTATAAAATATTTATTTGTCAGATTATGCCAATTATATTGTAGGTATTTAATGGGAAACACGGACTGTCTAGCTCACGGTATTGCTGGACTAGTTTTTGAAAGAGCTACCTACATATGTATTTAATTATTTTTTATTTATTTTTTAACCTCCTATGTAGCACCATTAATTCCATAGCGCTTTCCAGACATCATTATCATTGTCTTGATTAGGGCTCACAATTTAAATTCTGTATCATTATTTTTTTGGCATGTGGGAGGAAAACGGAGAGCCTGGATGAATTTCACGCGAACACAGGAACAACATACAATCTCTTTGAAGATGTTGTATTTGGTGGATTTTGAACCCAGAATGCCAGTGCTGCAAGAGCTGCATCGAGACACTGATACATTAATGGATATAAATAGTGTAGCAGATACAATCTTGCTGACAAATTCCCTTCAAAAATATGTTTTCCATAAATTTCAGCAGTGTTATTGTATTCTATGCTTTAAAAAAATATTATGACTTTTCTGTAATAGAAATCCATTCTCCACATACTGGCTACTAGTTGCGCCTGTGATGGGCTTACCCAACAGACAATTTGGAGGCAGAGTTGCAGAAATGAGAGATAGAAGAGCAGCTTGACTAATAATGAGACATATACAGGATGTGTATCTGAGACTGCTCCTTGTAGGTACAGTTGCTGAGCTGTAGTAGCAGATTATAGTTCTCAGACAAAAAGAAGAAATGAGCACTCATCCTGTCTTTCTTATTGAATTCCTTTTATCTATATTAGATGATATCAACATCTCAATAAAGTGCATGGTGCAGTGTTCAGGATATGGGAGTCAGCAGGTGAACAAGCATGACGGACAACTGCCATGTCGGGCTGTTGCTGCGCTTCTAAATAGATACATAGAAGCAACAGAGCGAAATCGCCGTTGTCCATCAGACTTGTTCACCTGCTCACTGCCTGCCCCCTGATTGTTGGGCTCTCCATGCATGTGCTGTGACTGTGTCACAACCGCAACACATCCACCTGCGGCGCCGATCAGCTGTTCAGCCGGCGCGATCCAGGAAGCCGGGTTCCCAATGCAGATTATTCGTCAAGCGCTATAGCTTGCCAAATAAGAGTGAACCCTAAGATATTCGCTCATCTCTAGTAAAAATTTAATTATTTTGTCTTCACTGCACATTCGTGTAAAATTCTGTTACCCACATGTGGTGTCAATATGATCACTGCACCCCTAAATGAATTAATTGAAATGTTTTGTTTGTAAAATTGGGTCACTTATGCTATTCTGGCATCTCAGGGGCTCTACTAATATGACATGGCATCCTCAAAACAGTCCAGCAAAATCTGAACTCCAATATTACGCTTCATCCCTTTTGAGGTTTGCACTGTGCCTCCAAAATAGTTTTCGACCACATTGGTGTACTGAGAAGAAATTACACCACAAATTTTGGGGTTCAATTTTCCCTGTTAATCTTGTGAAAATAAAAAAAATTGGGACTGGAAGAACATTTTTGTGAGAAAAATGTGATGTGAAGCACCTGGGGGTTCAAGGTGCTCACCATAAATTTAGATAAGTTTCCTGAGGGGGTTGTGTTCAAAATTGGGTCACGTATGTGGGTTTCCACAGCTCAGGCACACCACAGGCTCTCCAAAAGCAACATGGCATCCGCTGAAGATTCCAGCAAATTGTGAATTCAAAAAGTCAAATGGCACTCCTTTTACTTTTGAGCCTTGCTGTGTGCAAAATCAGTACCTTTTCCACCACATTTTGGGTATTGCTGTACTCTGGAGACATTGGACAACAAATGTAATTGTGCAATCTCTACTTTTAACCTTGTGAAATGCAAAATTTTGGTCTAAAACGTTTTTGTGTGAAAACTGTGACTTTTTTTTATTTTTACAGCTTAACATTTTAATCTTCTGTGATGCACCTTGCACTCATTTCATTGTGCATTCAGTGCATATATGGGTGTGACCGCCCTCTTTCTGAGCTGGGAAAGCCATCCAGTCTGGCCTACACTGTTACTAGTGGTTCAGCTGCTTGACCCTTGTTCACATTCACGCCACTTGGCAAGTGAGAAGGTTTTAAATACTAGAGTAGGGACTGTCCCACAAGGGTTGCCGTGACGTGGTGGGATGGCTTGTACATTATTTTGATCAAAATTATGTTTACTAAATACCCTTATTATTATTACCTTTATGCATTATTTGCAGTATACATTTTTTACTTTTTAGTTCAGGATATTTGTGTTTTTGCTTTTTGTTTTCTCTGGTTAATGGTCATGTGTTGATATGCGCTTACATTGTGCATACACATTAACTTACTATTCTCAGTTCAGATTTGTTTTTTATTCATTTCATTGTGCATTCAGTGCATATATGGGTGTGACCGCCCTCTTTCTGAGCTGGGAAAGCCATCCAGTCTGGCCTACACTGTTACTAGTGGTTCAGCCGCTCGACCCTTGTTCACATTCATGCCACTTGGCAAGTGAGAAGGTTTTAAATACTAGAGTAGGGACTGTCCCACAAGGGTTGCTGTGACGTGGCGGGATGGCTTGTACATTATTTTGATCAAAATTATGTTTACTAAATACCCTTATTATTATTACCTTTATGCATTATTTGCAGTATACATTTTTTACTTTTTAGTTCAGGATATTTGTGTTTTTGCTTTTTGTTTTCTCTGGTTAATGGTCATGTGTTGATATGCGCTTACATTGTGCATACACATTAACTTACTATTCCCAGTTCAGATTTGATTTTTTTATTCATTTCATTGTGCATTCAGTGCATATATGGGTGTGACCGCCCTCTTTCTGAGCTGGGAAAGCCATCCAGTCTGGCCTACACTGTTACTAGTGGTTCAGCCGCTCGACCCTTGTTCACATTCACGCCACTTGGCAAGTGAGAAGGTTTTAAATACTAGAGTAGGGACTGTCCCACAAGGGTTGCCGTGACGTGGCGGGATGGCTTGTACATTATTTTGATCAAAATTATGTTTACTAAATACCCTTATTATTATTACCTTTATGCATTATTTGCAGTATACATTTTTTACTTTTTAGTTCAGGATATTTGTGTTTTTGCTTTTTGTTTTCTCTGGTTAATGGTCATGTGTTGATATGCGCTTACATTGTGCATACACATTAACTTACTATTCTCAGTTCAGATTTGATTTTTTTATTCATTTCATTGTGCATTCAGTGCATATATGGGTGTGACCGCCCTCTTTCTGAGCTGGGAAAGCCATCCAGTCTGGCCTACACTGTTACCAGTGGTTCAGCCGCTCGACCCTTGTTCACATTCATGCCACTTGGCAAGTGAGAAGGTTTTAAATACTAGAGTAGGGACTGTCCCACAAGGGTTGCTGTGACGTGGCGGGATGGCTTGTACATTATTTTGATCAAAATTATGTTTACTAAATACCCTTATTATTATTACCTTTATGCATTATTTGCAGTATACATTTTTTACTTTTTAGTTCAGGATATTTGTGTTTTTGCTTTTTGTTTTTTTTTATGAGAATTAGCAGCCAGAGCTTATTTAAATAAAAAGGTTTTTGTGTGAAAACTGTGAATTTTTTTTATTTTTACAGCTTAACATTTTAATCTTCTGTGAAGCACCTTGGGGTTCATGGTTCTCACCACACATCTAGATAAGCTCGCTGAGGGTGCTAGTTTCCAAAACGGTGTCACTTGTGAGAGGTTTACACTGTTTAAGCATATTAGAGACTCTCCAAATGCAACTGGACATCCGCTAATTATTCCAGCAAATTTTACATTCAAAACTCAAATGGTGGTCCTACACTTCTAAGCGCTGCTATGCACCAAAACAGTAGCTTTATACTAAATATTGGGTATCAGCATACTCAGGAGAAATTGTACAACAAACTGCATTGTGCAATTTCTCCTGCTACCTTTGTGAAAATGCTAAATTTTCAGCTAAAAACATGTTGGTGTGAAATATTAGTTTTTTTTATATTCACGGCTCAATATTATAAACTTCTGTGAAGCACCTGGGTGGTTATCACACATATAGATAAGTTCCTTAAGGGGTCTAATTTCCAAAATAGTTTCACTTCTGAATGCTTTTCACTGGTAAGACACATCAAGGGCTCTCCAAATGCAACATGGCATTTGCTAATTATTCCAGCAAATTTCGCATTCAAAAAGTGAAATGTCGCTCCTTCCCTTCCGAGCTTTGCCGTGTCTCTTCCTCTACTGTATATTTCGGGTATAGCATACTCAAGAAAAAAAAAATTGGTGTCCATTTTTACCTGTTATCTTTGCAAAAATAAATAAAATTGGGTTTAATGTAAATTTTTGTGAAAAAGTTGAAACTTCATTTTTTCCTTCCACACACTATTAATTCGTGTTAAGCATCTGAAGGGTTACTTAATGTGGTTTAGAACACCTTGACAGGTGCAGTTTTAAGAATGGTTTCACGTTGGGGTATGTTAAGCGGCAGGATTCGCCCTCTGCGCCCCAAGCCTTGTTGCCTTATGCGGTCCCCCATTCAGTCTTGAACACAGTGAATGCTGCTCAGCAAAGATGTCAGTCTCAGTGTCTTGCTCAGACGTGGGTTGTGCACTTGGTTCCTGTGGCCTCTCCTGGTTCATCTATAGTAACTGGCAAAAGTCAGCGGCGAGCAGTCACTCCTGAGGCAAAGTCTAGGATTCACTCTACTGTGAATGCTCGTAAAGTGGCGACCTCTCATTGGTGGTCAGTTGTCAGCTGCTCAGGTCTCATAGTGAGTCTGGATTGGGCAGCAAGAAAGGTCCTTTCTGACTTTCCTAGCCTTTGAAAGGATCTTGGAGGCGCTTGTCAGCTCGCTATGATCACATTCATATTGCATCCTGTGTGATTGGGGCTTTGGGTCTGCCTTAATGGCCTGTGGCTGTGAGTGAGTGCTGTGTGTGGATGTGTTTTTTACCCTAGTGAGGCAGGTTATCCTCTACTCAGGGCACAGTCTGACTATGTGCTGGTGCACCCTTCTCTTAGTTCTCAGAGTACAGCCAGGCCACACGCTGTGGCGCGCACCTATTATCACATGCAGCACTTAGAGCACAGTTTCTCCACGTGCTTAGACATGTTCCTTCTGACTGTTCTGTGGAGTTACAGGGCAGGTTCTTTATGTTCTGTGCACACTGTGTGACATTTAATGCAGTGTCCTTAGCCTAGGTGCTTTGTAGTACCTCTGCGTTTCGTTCACACTGTGTGCAGTTAACTCAGTGTGCTTTTTGTGAACGCTTGCAGTGCAGTGCCGCCATTGTACACACTAGCTGCAGTTTTCCATCTCTGCACGGTGGACCCCGGGTTGCGAATGCACTATTACTACTATATTTTATTTAGTGCATTCCGCCAACCCTAACAGGGTATTTTCTGACATATAGACCACTCAAAGTCACTTCAAATGTAATGGGGCCCCTAAAAAAAATTGTTTTGTAAATTTCTTTGGGAAAAATCACTGGTCAACTTTTAATCCTTGCAACTAGTAATAGGCAAACCTCTGGATGTTCTGGTCCAGCAGGTACTGTTCAACAGTTAAAAAAAGTTTGATTCAGGTACCTGAACAGTAACCAAACCCAAACCCCATTCACTTGAATGGGGGATGCGAACATCCAGTGTTTGTCACTCTGTGATGTGCATGACAACGCGGCAAACACTGCATCTGAACAGTGGTAAAATCATTACCATCTGTCAGAGAGCCATGGTTCCCACGATGTCATTTGACAGCGTCAGCCCCTGCTGTGATGGGAGGTAAAAAATTTACCTCCTGTCACTGGCATCGGCTGATGGGACTACTACTATCATGAGCCAATGTCTGCTGCAGCTAATAACAGCATTTCAAATCAAGCCCCTGAACTGCAGGGACCTTGATGAGATCACCGTTGGCACAATGAGAAAAATTTCTCATGTTGCAGCCATGAGTTCAAAACAGAAATTTTACACGGTGAACTGCAGTGAACTCACTGAGCTCAGCCCTGTACCGTAAGACTTTTTCTTATTGTGCCAGTGGTAATCTCACCTAGGTCCCCCGCAGCTAAGTGGCCTGGCTGGAGATGCTGCCTCAGTGGCCTGCGGAAACATTGATGATGTCACCGCTAGTCACTGAGGCTGAGCTCGCAGCAGTTCATTCCCAAGTGATTCTCAGCCTGGACGGTAGCATCTTGGAACCATCCGGGTTGTAAATTGTTTGTCCCTAGACATGGATTACAGCATAGGACAGAATGACGGACATGTAAGGGATATGGTTGTTTATTTTATTTTAGCTTTTTTACAGTAGACTTTGACTTCAGAGGAATTGGGCACTAGGTGAGAGTAACTTTGTTATTTTTCAATAAAAAGTAAAAGTGTGTTTTGATTTATTTCAAATAAATGATTTTATTCTGGCTGTGTGTTTATTTACAATATCACTATAGGATTAGTAATGGTTAGGCTTCTTATAGACACTTCTCCATTATTAAGCCATGTGTTCGATGTCACCGGATAATAAAAACATGGCAACTCCACAAATACATACCCAATTACCATCGCCACAGGGCAAGTGGGAAGAGTCAGGCAAAGTGTCAGAATTGGTGCATTTAATAGATGCAGACTGCTATTTTTAGGCTGGGGGCCAATATCCATGGCCCCTAACTAGCCTGAGAATACCAGCCACCAAAAGCTGGCAGTTTTGCTTGGCTGATTATCAAACATACAGGGGAACTCACACTGATTTTTTAAGTTAATTGTTAATTATTTATTTAATTATTCATGAGGTGGATACCAAACCAGTTTTTAAATTTATGTAAAAAATTAAAAAAACAGCATTGGGACCCCTCTATTCTTGATAACCAGTCATAATTAAGCTGACAGCTGAGGGTTGCAGCTATAAGCTTTACCATGCTGGTTATCAAATATACAGGGAAACCCACACAATACTTTTTTAATTCATTTATTGAGCAGGGGCCAGCTGTTGATTACTCACATCATCCGCTGCCTGCTCTCTGTGCAATTAGTGGCAGCTGATGCAGGCTGATGGGAGTAGTAGTCCCATCAGCTGATGCCAGTTACTTATTAAGTAAGCTTATTGACTCGAGTATAAGCCAGGTATTCATTGTCCCTCATCCCTGTCCTGGTTTGTGTGGCTCCCCTCATCCTGTCCTCGTCTGTGAGGCTCCCCTCATCCTGTCCTCGTCTGTGTGGCTCCCCCTGTTGTATGCATGGCTCCCCCGGTCCCCTCGTATGCATGGCTCCACCCTCGTTCCATCTTGTATGCATGACTGGGCTTCCTCATCCCATCCTTGTATGCTTGACACCGCATGGCTCACCCCCACCCTCCACTGTCCTCCCCACGCCGTTGTCTGGTCAGAATTGCAAAATTTAGCCTAGTCAGGAAGTTGAAAACAGGCTACGGTGTGAACGGGTTAAAGCATGATTATTTTTACTGTGTTATCAGCATGCCACCACAAATGTTTCAAGACATGTTAGAAACATTTCTTTATTACAGATTATAAAATTCTGTACTTTACACATTAGTTCATCTAAGCAGTGCATCTACAGATGACCGAATCTTTTCAAATTCGCCAGCTTCTCTGAATTTTCCCCCAAAATTTGATTTGTGGTGAATAAGTTTTTTCAAATTTCAACACTGGAAAGCTTGCAATTGCTATCAAAATACACATGGGGAAGAGTAGTGAGAGAACCTCTCTGACTATAAGAGCTTATATTTTACATACAAGATAGAGAACCATAAGAGCTTCCACAGGCTGTGATAAAGATCTTGCTGATCGAAATGCATCGCTTGTTCCCTAAGCTGCCTCACATTAGCATGCCACTGTTTAAATGTTTTTAATGGAAAAATAAAAATCCATGTTTTTATGGGAGCTGGAGCGCTTTTTTTTTTCTCTTCATTGGATCCACGCTTGTCCTGGCGGAGTTCCGTGCACCCCTGGCAGACCGGTGAGCTGGTTACTTTCTCTTTATTACTATTTACAAAACCCTGTTGACTTCACAGAGAAGTACAGTACATAGGCTGAACTTGCTCTGTAACACAACTGTGCTAACCGCACACAAGAAGGAAACAGGTGCTGAGTCAAGCAAACAGCAAAAAAACTCTGACTAAAAAAGAACAAATACACACACATGCAGACAGAGTGGGTACGTGAGAACGTGTGCACAAGCTCACGCGCACACACACACACACAGATACTAGTGCACCAGCACGCTCCTTTGAGAGCCATTTTTTACAAAAAAAAAGCTCCACCTCAAACACTCACGCCCAGCCAGCCATGACATCACCAGCGGGCCAGTCTGGAGCTGCCATATCACCAGAGCAGCTGATGTCCGAGCACCAATAGGATGATGCAACATCACGGACATGCTCAGTAAGGTGATCTCTGGACTTAGACTCCAAAGCACAAGGTTGCACCTGTACATCACTAGTCACCATAGACTTAGCTGGTGAGCCAGCAGTAACCAAAGGTATCCCAGGAGCCCAAACAAGACGCCTGGACCAGCACCTGTGTTGAGCAGCAATCGTAGTGACCAGTCTTGAATGGGAGACCACAGCACCAGGCAATGCTTGGGATCTATCCCATGCAGTGTGAGAATTCTGGCGACTAACAGCGTGAAATCATGAATCAGGACTTTAGACTTTAACTGAATCCTACAAAAGACAAAATGAAAATAACCCTGATATAAGTAAAAAGCAAAAGTGCATTTAAACCATACAGAGTTCTTAGTAATACTGTATTTGATCAAACATAGTTATACTTATTTAATTATAGCAGGTTTTTTTTTTTTCATTTTGTCTTTTGTAGGTTTTGCATGCTTTATGGCCATGTGAACATGCATTTATATGCTGCATGTGTACCAACTCAAACCAAGCTCAATTTTTGTTTTTAACTGAATCTTCAGTAAATTGACCCAATCATCTCTAACTGCATTATTTAGTCTACTATAGGATACCTCTGTAAAGTATTTACAGAGTCTCTCTGTAAAGTATTTTCTGCATTAATCTGTATACATGAAAAGAGCAGACACTGCCAATTTCAACTAAGGGCAAACATCTACACATGTATCATTTCATAAACTAAGAAGATATAACAATGAGTAGATATTTTCTTCCTGTTTCAACTGCAAGGCTGATGAAACCAATACATGCCTTTTAGTGAGCACAATTGAGACAGAAATTAATAAATGAAGGTTCATACAGACATTACCCTTTCATAAGGGATTGCACTGACACTAAAATGACATTCCCTTGATAAAAGCTGAAAGACATTGACATGAGAATTAGATAAGTAACCTCAGCGTGATTGAAGCTTCCTCATGCACGTATAAACATCAAGTATCTTGTAAAAGGTACTTTTCCTATCCCAGTCAAATGTAATAACAGTTTTCTGCTTCATTTTATAAAAACTTTTGGTATTGAAATTGTAATTGGAAGCATTTTAAATGTATGATTCTATGTAAAAATCAACTATTAATTTAGATTTCAATTTTGAAAAATAACAATTTTAATTGCTCACTTTTTTTAATATTCAATAATACTTTTTAGCAACAAAAAGGAGAACTGAGAGTCATAAATGTAGATATATACACCGGCGCTCCACCTGATACAAACTAGAGCTGCAGGTGCTAAGACAGCCTCTGTGCTAATGGCTGACAAAAAAGAGGTTTGCAAAAACAACGCAAGAAAGAACAGCGCTAAAGTTGCTACTGTGTGAGTTAAAATCAGAGAAGCAATACCTAGAGATCATGGAGGCATAACATGCAGATACATGAAGAAAACCGTCTGCCTACCTTGAGATGAATATATGATCCAGCACGGATAAAAGGGTACTATGAAGAAAGTTTCTGGGTTACTAACCCCCAAAATAATCCGCAGGGGTAGCTGCACCAGAAGGATCCTATACGCTGGAGCAGGGAGATGAGAGCCAGCAAGTATACAGTTACTGGCATGAAAACACAGCGGCATGTAGAAAAGATACTGTGCACAAGCCGCATGCTTCTTATCCTTGGTGAAAATTCAGGTGGGCTCCATTTCCAAGCGAGGGATGCTCCCCGGTCTCCACTCATCCTCCACCTGGGGTGCACAGCATCTTTTCTACGTGCCGCTGTGTTTTCATGCCAGTACCTGTATACTTGCTGGCTCTCATCTCCCTCCCCATGTAGAGGAGGTGGCTGATGATGCTTTTACTCTTGAACTTCTATTCATAGCCAGACTCTGCAATTATCTGACTGAGGGGGTTCAAGCCTATGCAGAACAGCAATGGGGATAGTGTATCACCTTGCCGCATTTGATGGTCACTTGTGCGAGGTTTCTTGAGTTGACTTCCAATGTTGTTCTCCATATCCCTCTTGAGTTTCTGAGGAAGGTTCTTAATTTCCTGTAGACTTTGTAGAGAGCCAAGCATTCACATATCCATGTGTATGACATTGAGTAGTCAGTCCAGGCTGTGCTGAGATTGGTCTGTCTGGATCTTGATCTATCTACTACGAGCTGGTGCTTAAAGCCTCTTGTGTTGGTCCCAATGCCTTTCTGAGCTTGATTCATGTACTGGTTCATATGGTTCTTCAGCGTGGTGGCTATGATGCTTGACAAGAGTTTCCATGTTATTGTAAGGCAGGTTATTTGGAGGTAGTTGGATGGAATAGTTCCTTTGTGAGGATCTTTAGCAATCAGCAATGTTCTTCCTTGTGTTAGCCAAGCTGGGTGGTGGTCTGCTTCTAGCAGTTGGTTCATCTGCTTTGTCATACGTTCATGTACCACTGTTAATTTGTTTAGCCAGTAGGTGTGGATCATGTCTGGGCCAGGTGCTGTCCAGCTCTTTATGTTCTTGACCCGCTGTTGCTTCTGTAATTGTTACTGGTTCTTGTTCTAGGTGGTTGCTGTGTTTTATTCTCAGATCTTGCAGCCACATTGCACTGGTGTTGTGTGTTTTTTACTTCTCCCATATGTCCCTCCAGTATTGTTCAGTATCTGATATTGGTGGAGTTGCTGCCTTTGTGCTGCAACTCTGTAGTTGGGAGTACACCTTGGATGCTTCTTTGGAGAGCAGGACATTTATCTTCTTGGCCTCAGCTTCTTTAGCATATCTCCCTAGTCTTGCAGTGAGTGCTGTGAGCTTTTGTTTAGCTTTCCCACATGAGCTCTGCTCTTTTCCCCACATGCAGCACTATATAGTCCTGCCTCGCCTTCCCCTGTCACATGACCTGATCCATCCAGCATTCTAGATCTTCCTCTCTGCAACATGGGTGACAGCCCCGACAGTTCCAGAACAGGATGTGAAAAAGGTACCCCTGCTCTGGTACTCTTCCTTACATTTTCCCGCTCTTTTAGCTCGCCATTCCATGGGCGAGAGCTTCTCTATCTCACTTCGGCATTCTTCCAAACCTTGAACTATCTGTTGCCAGAAAAACTGATCTTGATTGCAGTGCAAAGGGGGTACGCCTACAGTGGAACATTCAGAGTGACGTAAAACAGAAGGAGTAGTAGATTCCATTTGCTCAACTGCATCAGGTTGTCCTCTGAGACTGGTAAATACTGTTACTGGGACCGCTGGAACTTCCTTTGCGATGTCCAACAACTACTGCCCCAAGTGGGAATCTCTCGACAAACAGGGTCGTAACATGTTCTGGCGAACAATGCGAGTGTGGGCACCTTCCATCCCCTCAGCCTGGATCTGATAAACTGGTCCCCCAGCATCAACTTTTTGCTTCACCCGATATGGGTTCTTCTCCCACCAGAACTATATTTTGTCTCGAGGGTGCTTGTCTCGTACCAGAACACGGTCCCCAGCTTGCAAAGCTGTTCCTCGCAGAGGAGCAATTCTGGGATGTTCCTGCTCCTGAAACTTAGTCTGTACCAGACGATGTAAGGTCTGCAACAGATGTCTTTGCTCACAACCCCAGGAAGACACCCCCATCCGTGAGTAGTCCACCTCAGGCTCCAGCTCAAGTTCAGTGATCCATTTTCCTGTACGACCAAACAGAGGAGAATAGGGAGTGTAACCGGTGGTATTGTGTCTCTAGTTGTTATAGACCCACACCAGCTCGGCCACATATTCAGGCCATCGGGCCTTCCTGTCCTCTTCTAATGTTCTCAGCATCTGTACAAGGGTGCAAATAAATCACTCCCTGCTCCTGCTCACGCACGCCTCACTACCTATTTCAGAGAAGGTCATACTGGGTTTGACCCTCAGGTGCTCCCACAGGGCCTTTTTAAGCATTACATCATGTAGACCCATCACCAGCTGGCCCCACAATATTACATTTATGGAGCCTACACCTACTCCGTCCTTGTGAGCAAAGGCAGTATGAAGCTCCTGCAGCGCATTTCATAAATTGGGTCCCGTCTCCCCCTCTCTTCGTACCCGGCCAAACAGATGCATGTGCAACTCTCCTACATCAGTGGGATCCCCATGAGTCTCCTCCAGTATCAGTAAAACCTTATCTAGGGTGTCTCTTGTCTGGGGGGGTCAGAGCATAACAGAGTCCCTGGCCTCCCAATCTAAAGCCATCATAGCCACCTCTGCTTCTAGGGCTGGTCATGGGATGCATCCTCATCATCCCCCTTATACACTCAGTCCATCTCCAGAGCATGATATTACTCCCAGTGAATTTAGGGAGGTTGCTTAACATGGCCCCCAGGGAGATGATGGATTTGGGGCCTCCTCCATCTCCTTGATCTGCCGCCTCCACGCCATTGTGCAACATGCTGCCGACTACGCCAAGTGTAGAAATCACAGGGAACGTGGGATGTCACCACGGACAGGAGACAGATCAAAAGTTAACAGGATTTTATTAATGCCAAATACACTCCATGCAGGGAGTAACAGGGCACAGAGGCATATGATAGGACAAAGGACGGAAAAGGAAGTTTTGAACAGGATAGCACAGGGACAAACAATAGTTCAGAAAGAAAAGGGAAAACTTATCAAACTATAGTCTTCTGGTGTGCAGCGTATCTTGGTTTCAATGGTGGCACTGGCAACAGCGGCACGTGAGGTTCAGATGAAGTCTGTGGCAGCCGGGGGTCCAATGGTGGCACCGACAACAGCGGCACGTGACGCCTCAACAAAGTCTCTGGGAATCAGGTAGATTTCCCATACTTAACAGTGTCTGGCACGGTGCTGAGTCGAATGTGAGGTACCGCAGTGTGTGCAAGTCCTTTTACAATAGGTTATGGCTGAGCCAGGAGTTCCTTGTGGCATTCTACCAACGGCACAGTCTGTAACATGGGCCCTGAGTCACTTCCAGGCAGGGGCTGGCTGGCACTTTTTAGCCTGGGGGGCAATCACAAGGCAGTGGCCCTCGAGTTGCGGTGGCCCTCCTTTTCTCTGCTTATCTCTGGCCATTGCATTAAAGCAGCAGAGATAACAGGCTTTAAAAAAGGGGCTGGTACATAGATATGGGAACAGTAAGGAGCTTGCTGCATAGATATGGCAGCAGAACTGAGCTTACTCCAGAGATATGGGAGCAGAACTGAACTTACTCCAGAGATATGGGAGCAGAATCGAGCTTACTCCAGAGATATGGGAGCAGAACAGAGCTTACTACAGAAATATTGGAACAGAACAGAGCTTACTACAGAAATATGGGAGCAGAGCGGAGCTTACTCCAGAGATATGGAAGCAGAACCGAGCTAACTCCAGAGATATGGGAGCAGAAC
Organism: Dendrobates tinctorius; assembly: GCF_039654945.1. NCBI lineage: Eukaryota > Metazoa > Chordata > Amphibia > Anura > Dendrobatidae > Dendrobates > Dendrobates tinctorius. The sequence goes on from NW_027361676.1 coordinate 79,303,878, forward strand.
AGAGTTTAGTACAGAAATATGGAAGCAGAACAGAGCTTACTACAGAAATATGGGAGCAGAAAAGAGCTTACTCAAGAGATTTGGGAGCAGAACAGAGCTTACTCCAGAGATATGTGAGCAGAACCAAGCTTACTACAGAGTAAAGGGTGCAGCACCGAGTTTACTACATAGATAAGGGAGCAGAATCATGTTTACTACTCAGATATGGGAGCAGAACCAAGCTTACTACAGAGATATGGGTGCAGAACCGAGCTTACTACAGAGAAAAGGGAGCAGAACCAAGCTTACTACAAAGATTTGGAGCAGAACTTAGCTTACTCCAGAAATATGGGAGCAGAACTGAGCTTACCACAGAGATATGGGATATATATACTGTATAGTATACATAGTATACATAGTGCGACAGCCCAAGTTCCCAAAATAAATATAGTGCAATGGTCCCAGTTGCCCATATATATAATATGATAGTCCCAGTTCTCCCCACACATCTAGTATGATGGCCTCAGTTCTCCTCACATATACAGTTGTGGCCAAAAGTATTGACACCCCTGCAATTCTGTCAGATAATACTCAATTTCTTCCTGAAAATGTTTGCAAACACAAATTCTTTGGTATTATTATCTTCATTTAATTTGTCTTAAATGAAAAAACACAAAAAGAATTGTCCTAAAGCCAAATTGGATATAATTCCACACCAAACATAAAAAAGAGGGTGGACAAAAGTATTGGCACTGTTCGAAAAATCATGTGATGCTTCTCTAATTTGTGTAATTAACAGCACCTGTAACTTACCTGTGCACCTAACAGGTGTTGGCAATAATTAAATCACACTTGCAGCCAGTTGACATGGATTAAAACTGACTCAACCTCTGTCCTTCGTCCTTGGGGGGTATAATTTATGACATAATTTTAGTGGTTCTCCTATGCAGCCTTAATTCTATACATGTCAACATTTTTACAGTTTTACTTATTTTTCACACTAAGTACATTGCATTGTGATTCCTCTTTGATGTACTGTATATGTATTCTTTGATGCAGCTCCAGACACCCTGTTGAGACATATGTAATTGTGGTATTCAATTGGCTATCCATCTCCTTTTATAATTGTTTTTGTCTTTTTGTATCAATTAAAATAAAGGTTTGTGTATTTTATGGTTATATGCTTCCTGAACTTGTTTGATACATATTTTGGCTAAAGGTTGTGCAACCAAGTATTAGGCTGAGGGTGCCAATACTTTTGTCTGGCCCATTTTTGGAGTTTTGTGTGAAATGATCAATGTTTTGCTTTTTGCTTCATTCTCGTTTGCATTTTTTCATTTAAGACAAATTAAATGAAGATAATAATGCCAAAGAATTTATGTTTGCAATCATTTTCAGGAAGAAACTGAGTATTATCTGACAGAATTGCAGGGGTGTCAATACTTTTGGCCACAACTGTATAGTATGATGGCCCCAATTCTCCACACATATATGGTATAATGGCCCCAGTTCTCCCCATATTTATAGTATGACTGCTCCAGTTATCCCCATATATACAGTTGTGGCCAAAAGTATTCGCACCCCTGCAATTTTGTCAGATAATACTCAGTTTCTTCCTGAAAATGATTGCAAACACAAATTCTTTGGTATTATTATCTTCATTTAATTTCTCCATATTAAAAATAATGAAGTTTATACTCACCCCATCCTGATTCCCGGCACTGCAGCCTCCATTTTCTCTTCCGGTCCTCAGAGCAGCATGAGACAATAATGTAATAACACCGTCTGCGAGAGCACAATGAAGTCTCAGGAAGCTGCGGTCTGCAGCTTAAGAGACAGACCAGGGCTTCCACTAGGGATTTCAGGGCACCATACTGGCAAAATTTTCAGGTTCTCTTGAGATTCCGCCCAGGTTCCACACCAGCTCCGCCTCCACCATCCCACCGCTAACTCTTGGAAAAAATCAACTTCACCACCATATCCTCACCGATCAGATATTTCCAACAAACACCAGATCACATTCATAACCAGCAGCTTTTGTTCCGGCCAAAATAATTTTTATGCTGATACCACGACACGGTAGACTATTTTGGCCCTACTCTACTCTAAACTATTAAAAATAAATATATATTTATGTATTTTTCTTTAAGGTAATGAGTCACATACATTTACTTTTTTTAAAACAACCATTAATACCACATACAAGGGACAAATATCGTCACACCATGACCAGACCACATATTACCACCACATAGTGACTGAATAATGCCACATACAAGGAACAAATACCACCACACCTTGGCCAGACCACATATTACCACCACATAGTGACCGAATAATACCACATACAAGGAGCAAATACCAGCGCATAATGGCCAGACCACATATTACCACCACATCGTGACTGAATAATACCACAAACAAGGGACAAATAGCGCCACATCATGACCAGACCACATATTACCACCACATAGTGACTGAATACTATAATACTGATTAATTTAAAAGACCACAATACTAAGTGCCATTGTATACAGGAATTCTGTATTTACTGTCAGTGTACAAGTAATACAATGTTCGCCATTGTTTGTGACATTATACACAGGAGCTCTGTATATAGTATACAGTGTATAGTTTCAGTGTACAGGTAACAGACTGACTCACCAGTGACATCTCTAGCTGAAGTCCTTCATCTTTGCTTTTGTTTTTCATCCAGCACAGATCGCCATCACTTCTTCCAGCCAGGACTCATCTCTTCATAAAATACCACAGTTACCTATAGCACCACTTCCAGAGCACATTCCCCACTTTTCCATTTCTTCTACACTACAGATCTGAATACATCACTCTTTCATCACTGTAATAGAACTGAGGTGGATCTTAGTTCTGTGTTTTGTTGTTTCATATTTTGTAAAAGTAAAGAACATCTATTGATTGCTATATCAGAAACTGATAGTAGTCAGTTAAGAAAAGACACAATAATTGCCACCAAGAACATGGAAGGCACATAATGAACATTAGAATATCTGACTAGTGGCAAGTGGTTATTAAGGCAGAGCATCCTTACCCATGGCATGAAGAAAGTGGCCACACTGAGAGAAAAATTGCCCAAATGCCCGTTTTGTGTGTTATCTGTACTGGCTTCCTTGGGAGGATGTGAAAAATAGGACCTTACATTAGTTATTTATCAACCAGCACTTGCAGTCACATGGTTGATTTCAACCAATCGCAACCCGACATGACGGGGCATGCATGTTCGGCTGTGATTGCTGACTGCACCGCCCCCCAGGTATCACGGGGGAATGTGCACAGCAAGGAGACAGGGGGATATAAGTCTTGTCTCCAAAGGGTGAGCGGATACCCCCTACAGATGCCGGGGACAGAGAGGGTGTACAAGTTAACAGAGGACACCATCACACACCAGTGCTTAAAAAATGGAATGTGAATTAGGAGTAGAAAGCAAAATTAGCAACAATGAATATATAGTAAGTGAATATATACAATGCACATATATATTTGGTGTTCCACAGTTCAATGTTGCATGAAAAACGGCTTTCAAATCCATAATTTCAATGGCCAATAACAAGTTGTATTGATCTAGCTCAAAAAAAGCTGTAGATGGAAAAACCAAACAACAAGAAAAAATACAGAACTTAATAAATGGAGATCAACATATGTCCAAATATTACAGGGGCACTCCACAAACAATGCAACAACTAATCCCATATATCATACATATAGAACAAGGAAGAGATCCCACAAAATGTATGTAAAACCAATATTTTTATTAATCACAATTAAAAGGAAATACATAAAAAAGCAAAATGCCGTTATAGGGGACCCTGAGCACAATACCAGGGAAATAAAGGTACAGTAGGGGTAGTGCAACAAAAATTATACCGAGGAAATTATTACTGTAGTACCAACCTATAATATGTGAAATGCAAAATATACCAGTAGAGTTGAGCGAAACGGGTCGAACAATTTCAAAAGTCGCCGACTTTTGGCAAAGTCGGGTTTCATGAAATGAAACCCGACCCTAGGATGAGGTCGGCCACGAGGTCGGCGACTTACGCGCCAAAGTCGCGTTTCAAAAGTTTGTTTAGCGCTCTTTTTCAGCCAATCAGGATCCACGGACACTGTGGGCAACGTGATGACATAGGCAGGGGTCGCCACCATCTTTCAGAAGGGCATGCAAGTGATTGGCTTGCTTTGGTGGGCGTCACAGGGGTTATAAAAGGGCGTGCACGCCGACCGCCATCTTACTTCTGCCGATCTTAGCATAGGGAGAGGTTGCTGATTCTGTAGGGAGAGTGTTAGGCAGGGAAGAAGAAAAAAAAACTGCTTCTGCTGCTAGCGATTTTGCCTGAGCAACACACCAGTCACTGTGTGTGCAGTGCAAGGGGAGGCTATATTGTGGTGGATCACCGGTGTTGGTTGTTAGGCTGCCTTCTAAGGCTTCCTGACAGCTGCATTGCTGTTTCCCCACTGCTCTGCAAACTGCTTTTTAAAAGCAATCCCAATTTTTTTTTTGTCCTGCTAAGGTACTGAGCGTGCATTTATTCACACCATACAGCGGTGTACGCTCCTCACACAGTACCGTGTAACGGCTGTTATCACAGCCACAGTGAAGCTATCTGTGTGTCACTGTGGAGGACTTGTTCCATTCTTACAGACCTACACTCTAGGGAGATTCCTATTCTGCCCAATTCTACAATTCACTTTTTTCACACCTGTGCCATCGAGCCTGTGACATAGCGCTCTGATATTCAGTGGGCCTCACACAATCCAAAAGTGTCCAGTGTCCACAAGTGTCTGCAGAAATTCAAAATCTCCCTTATCCTGTAGTCACTTTTTTCACACCTGCTGCATCGAGCCTGTGACATAGCGCTCTGATATTCATTGGGCCTCACACAATCCAAAAGTGTCCAGTGTCTGCAGAAATTCAAAATCTCCCTTATCCTGTAGTCACTTTTTTCACACCTGCTGCATCGAGCCTGTGACATAGCGCTCTGATGTTCATTGGGCCTCACACAATCCAAAAGTGTCCAGTGTCCACAAGTGTCTGCAGAAATTCAAAATCTCCCTTATCCTGTAGTCACTTTTTTCACACCTGTGCCATCGAGCCTGTGACATAGCGCTGTGATATTCAGTGGGCCTCACACAATCCAAGTGTCCAGTGTCCACAAGTGTCTGCAGAAATTCAAAATCTCCCTTATCCTGTAGTCACTTTTTCACGCCTGTGCCATCGAGCCTGTGACATAGCGCTGTGATATTCAGTGGGCCTCAAACAATCCAAGTGTCCAGTGTCCACAAGTGTCTGCAGAAATTCAAAATCTCACAGAAATTCAAAATCTCCCTTATCCTGTAGTCACTTTTTTCACACCTGTGCCATCGAGCCTGTGACATAGCACTGTGATATTCAGTGGACCTCACACAATCCAAGTGTCCAGTGTCCACAAGTGTCTGCAGAAATTCAAAATCTCACAGAAATTCAAAATCTCCCTTATCCTGTAGTCACTTTTTTCACACCTGTGCCATCGAGCCTGTGACATAGCGCTGTGATATTCAGTGGGCCTCACACAATCCAAGTGTCCAGTGTCCACAAGTGTCTGCAGAAATTCAAAATCTCCCTTATCCTGTAGTCACTTTTTTCACACCTGTGCCATCGAGCCTGTGACATAGCACTGTGATATTCAGTGGGCCTCACACAATCCAAGTGTCCAGTGTCCACAAGTGTCTGCAGAAATTCAAAATCTCCCTTATCCTGTAGTCACTTTTTTCATACCTGCTGCATCGAGCCTGTGACATAGCGCTGTGATATTCAGTGGGCCTCACACAATCCAAGTGTCCAGTGTCCACAAGTGTCTGCAGAAATTCAAAATCTCCCTTATCCTGTAGTCACTTTTTCACACCTGCTGCATCGAGCCTGTGACATAGCGCTGTGATATTCAGTGGGCCTCACACAATCCAAGTGTCCAGAGTCCACAAGTGTCTGCAGAAAATCTAAATCTCCCTTATCCTGTAGTCACTTTTTTCACACCTGTGCCATCGAGCCTGTGACATAGCGCTGTGATATTCAGTGGGCCTCACACAATCCAAGTGTCCAGTGTCCACAAGTGTCTGCAGAAATTCAAAATCTCCCAGAAATTCAAAATCTCCCTTATCCTCTAGTCACTTTTTCACACCTGTGCCATCGAGCCTGTGACAGCGCTGTGATATTCAGTGGGCCTCACACAATCCAAGTGTCCAGTGTCCACAAGTGTCTGCAGAAATTCAAAATCTCACAGAAATTCAAAATCTCCCTTATCCTGTAGTCACTTTTTTCACACCTGTGCCATCGAGCCTGTGACATAGCGCTCTGATATTCAGTGTGCCTCACACAATCCAAAAGTGTCCAGTGTCCACTAGTGTGTGCAGAAAATCTAAATCTCCCCTGTCCTATAGACACCTTGTACCTTGTTTTACATTACTATATAGTTTGTTGGATTTTGTCTACATTTCTACCAAAAATGAGGAAGGCTGGTGGAAGAGGCCGTGGAATTAGGCAGGGGTTGGCAGCTGGTAATGATGGTGTTGGTAGTGGATCTGATGGTAGTGGCAAAAGCAAAATAGGACCGAATGCAGGAGGTGTTGAGCCTGCGTCATCGTCTGGCTCCATAAGGCTTCGAAGGCTTAGTTTTCTAGGAGTTGGCAAACCGCTTTTAACGCCAGAGCATCAGGAAAAAGTTTTGTCTTACATTGCTGACTCAGCCTCCAGCTCTATCGCCTCCTCTTCTGAAGTTGTAAAAAGTAAAAGCACTGAGTCGTCATTGGAGGCTCATGTTCATGAACCACACCTTTCCTTGTGTCCTTCACCACAACCAAGATTGAAGGATGACGCAGGCCATACTACTGATTACTCCATGGAGCTGTTTTCACATACCATGCCTGGATTATCAAGTGAAATGGTGAATTACCCAGGCCAAGATGAATCTGACATGGAGTGCACTGATGCACAGCCGCTGATAGATGATTCTGCTGGTACATTCACTCAGAGCACTACATTGTCCTCGCAGTGTACAGAGCCAGATTCTGACCCTGATGAGACTCAGGTGCCCCTTCCCGCACACTATACCACCATACACGGTGACACAGAGGAAGGTGCACATGACATTGAAGAGAAGGTGATGGATGACCCAGTTGTTGACCCAGATTGGCATCCATTGGGGGAAGAGGGTGCTGCTTCCAATAGCTCAGATGAGGAGCATCCACAGCAGACATCAACATCGCAACAGCTGTTATCTGGCAGGCCCGGAGCACTCCAAAGACAGGTTCCAAAAATCAAAAGAGTTGCTGGACAGCTTGTCCAGAGGGTCAAAACATCACAGCGTGCTAGGCCGCAAAATGTCTGCCAAAGTAGGAAGAGTGCAGTGTGGCACTTTTTTGAACAAAATCCTCATGATCAGGCCAAGGTTATCTGTAAGAAGTGCGCAAAGACCTTTAGCCGAGGGAAAAATCTGAAAAATTTGAATACCAGTTGCATGCTTAGACATTTAACCAGCATGCACTTGCAAGCGTGGACACAACACCAAACCTCAAGTGCCACATGTGCAACTGATCACAAAGAAGGTAGTCAGCAATGCTACATTGTTTCCCCCACTGTAAGCCCACCGGTTAGCACAGCAGCAAATGTTGAGGTGTCGTTGCAAGGCCACAGCAGTCAGGGAATCCCACTGTTATATCAACGAAATACTGAATCTAGGCCATCAGAAAGAACACCAACTCCATCACCATCATCAACCCTCTCTCAGTCCGCCCTGTCCACTGCTACTTCTACCATATGCAGCTCTCAAGTCCAGCTCACCCTCCCAGACACTATGAGTAGGTCAAGAAAGTACTCAGTCTCTCATCCGCGTACACTGGGTTTGAACGCCCACATTGCCAAACTAATCTCGTTTGAGATGATGCCCTATCGGTTGGTGGAAAGCGCAGCTTTCCGCGAACTCATGGCCTATGCAGTACCACGCTATGACCTACCCAGTCGCCACTTCTTCTCTCGCAAAGCCATCCCAGCCCTCCACCATCATGTGAAAGACCGCATTGTCCATGCACTCAAGCAGTCAGTGAGTGGAAAGGTGCACCTCACAACTGATGCATGGTCCAGTCGGCATGGCCAGGGCCGTTACGTGTCCATCACTGCGCACTGGGTTAATGTGGTGGATGCAGGGTCCACAGGGGACAGCGGTGGTGGGACAGTGCTGCCTAGCCCACGGTATAGGAAACAGTTGGCTGTAGGCGTTCCACCCTCCTCCTCCTCCTCCTCCAGAAGTGAAAGCTCGTCCACAGAGCGCAGTCGTACGAGCACTCCATCTGCAGCTGCCACTGTTGCACATGAGGTGTCCCCCTATCGAGCAGCTAGTGGAAAGCGTCAGCAGGCTGTGTTGCAGATGATGTGTTTGGGCGACAGACACACCGCCGAGGTGCTGGCCGAGTACTTGAAGCGACAAACTGAGTCATGGCTGGGCAGTGTACATCTTGAGGCAGGCAAGGTAGTTAGTGATAACGGCCGTAATTTTGTGGCAGCCATAGCCCTTTCAAAACTCAGCCACATACCTTGCTTGGCTCACACCTTGAACCTGGTGGTGCAGTGCTTCCCCAAAAATTATCCGGAGTTAACAGCCCTGCTCCATAAGGTGCGAAGACTGTGCGCGCACATCCGCAGGTCGCCTGAACACTCCGTTCGTATGCAGAAGCTGCAGCGATTGCTCCACCTTCCCAACCACCGCCTCATTATCGACATTGCAACAAGGTGGAACTCCACCCTGCACATGGTGGAGCGGCTGTGCGAGCAGAGGCAGGCCATTATGCATTTGTGGGAGGATACACGGCCAGGCACTTTGAGAGCAGACATGGAGTTGACAGGTGTGCAGTGGTCGAAGCTGAAAGACCTCTGTAAAGTCCTTCAGTGTTTTGAGGAATGCACACGGCTGGTAAGCGCAGACGACGCCATCCTAAGCATGAGCATCCCACTTATGCGTCTGCTCATGCAAACTTTGACGCACCTTAAGGAGCAGGCGTCTGCAGCCAATGTTGACGAGGAGGAAGAGGTGGAGGGAATCCTTGATGACATTCAGCCATTGTCTGCTCAGGGACCTCTCCTGGACGAGTTGGAGGAAGAAGAGGAGGAGGAGGATGATGATGGGGATGATTACTTAGGGGAGGAGGATGCATCTCATGGGGCAAGTGAAAATGTTGGCGTGGCAAGGTCTGGTACAGGGTTTGTGCGTGACTGGAGGGATGTGGATTTGCCAGAAAGTGCTCCTCCAACCAGCACTCGCAGTGCATCATTGACACCGGGAACATTGGCCCACATGTCAGATTATGCCTTGCGGATCCTAAAAAGGGACCCCCGCATTGCCAAAATGATGAATGTTGACGACTACTGGTTGGCCAGCATCCTGGATCCACGCTATAAAATCAAATTACAAAACATCATGCCACAGGAGAACCTTGACCTAATATTGGCTAATAAACAAGCAACTCTGGTAAATCGGTTGCTTGAGGCATTCCCAGCACACAGCAGCGGTGATGGTTCTCACACGAGCCGTACGGGCCGGGGGCAGCTTGGCAGAGGTGTTCATGGTGCACACAGCAGAAGTGGCGTTGGAGACAGGGGTTTCATGACAATGTTGTGGACTGATTTTTCAAATACCGCTCACACAACTGGTAATACAGCATCGATGGAAAGTGACAGGAGACAGCAGTTGTCAACTATGATTACAAACTACTTTTCCTCCCATATCGATGTTCTCCCACACAGGTCATTCCCCTTTGACTATTGGGCTGCTAAACTGGACACCTGGCCTGAATTGGCACAATATGCCTTAGAGGAGCTCGCTTGCCCAGCTGCAAGTGTGCTATCGGAAAGAGTCTTCAGTGCAGCTGGATCAATCCTGACAGAAAAAAGGACCCGTCTGTCAGCCCAAAATGTGGATGATCTAACCTTCATTAAAATGAACCACGCATGGGTTTCCAAGGATTTTGTCCCACCTTCCCCTGATGACACATAGGGTGACAGAAAAATGGCTTGCTTTGGTCCACCTCTTCCTGGGACTTGACCTATTTCTAGATGTAGCAAATTGGTATAATATTTAAAATATAAAATATAACCTTTAATTAATTCCTTTAAAAACATATATTAAACACAGAGATACAAAACGAATATAACCATGTGCCAAAGTGCAATTGTGCAGTGCTCTATTAAAAACAAACCGTGTTGTACTTTCCAGGTATCATATGGCCCAGGACAATGCCGTATTATTATATGTCCAGGTGTCCCCTCATACCTAGAATCTAAGACCATATGACCCTTAAGTATTTGTAGTTACATATGTATAGACCAGGCCTTTATGTCGTAAATAATAATGTTACTTTTATAGACATATACATCCGGCCCATATACATTAGCTCAACATATATACAGCGTCGGTTAAATGCATCAGGATATATAACACCTCATATAAGCATAGTGTAACCATTTCATAATACCACTATAGATACTGAGACCGCTGTACTTATCTTTAACGCTTCTGTAAAAAACAGATGACCGGGTAGGGTCCGTCTAGAAAGCCCAAAATCATGACCCGATCTCCGCTCTTGTCACCCAACGCGTTTCGTCATTGCCTGACTCATCAGGGGTATCTTATTCTGGCGCATAGCACGCCCGCTGTAAGGCTACTTTCACACATCAGGTTTTCGGCGTCAGGCGCGATCCGGCGTCGTGCCGGAACGCCGGATCCGGCAAATGTTTAGTAAAACCGGATGTGACGGATCCGGTTTTCTGCCGGATCCGTCTTTTTCTTGACAGACAAAACCGGATCCGTCTCATCCGGTTCATCCGTTTTTCTATCCGTTTTTCGACGGATTACGCCGGATCCGGTTTTTAAAATTGACCCTTGTGGCCTTCCGAACGGGATTGGCTACTGGAAAACTAGATATAGCATGTTCCTACAGCCCTTCTTTGACAGGTTGTAGAGAAGAAAGTGCAGGTTGGAGAGAAGAGCAAGTTACTGGCGAAGATGGATGTTGTCATTGGAAATATTACCACTAGAAGTTCTGTGACGGTTTCAGGGACAATTTTCCACTATACTTTATGTCACCTCAAGGCAGAGTACACTGGGATGACAGAGTGTGAGAGATTTTTGCCCTAAACTTGTGTACCTTCTGGACCAACAGTATATACCTTTGCCAACCAAAGTTGGCTATCTTGTCATGGTCTTACTATTTTTACCTTTAGGCCACAGGTGTGTACCTGGTTGTGTTTTATGCAAAGTATTTCACCTTTTAACAAAAGTTGTGTACATTGGTAGGAAATCACCAACAATAAACACAACTTTTTAAGTGAAATACTTTGCTTCAAACACAACCAGGAACACAACTGTGGCAAAAAGCTAAAATTTACCCACAGTTATACCTGGTTTTGAATACCTTTTTACCTTTGAAATACCCTGTATTTAACCTTTTTTTAAAACATAGTTCGCCGCAGAAAGAAATGACAGACAACCATTGTGAAACGATAATTTAACTTTTATTTAAATTTTTTTTTTTTTTGTAAAATGTTTTTAAAGTGCAAAAAAACTTTTTTAGAAAGGTTTTAAACCCAATGGGCATTTTTATTACAAAAAACACACATTACAATTCTGTGTACTGTGGGGTGGAAATACTGCTGGAGGGGCTGCGGGACACTTCGACACTGGGTGTGTGGAGAGAGGACTGGGATCTTGGTGTGGAAGGAACAGTTAGAGGTGAAGGTGTGGAAAAAACTACAGAATGGGTGGACATGTGGGAAGCAGAAGAGGTGGTGGGTGGTGGAGTGGAGGGTTGGGCAGGGACTGTAGGAGCAGATGATGTTGATGGAAAGTTGTATGGGGAAGGAGTTTGGTACGGGGAAGGAGTTTGGTACGGGGAAGGAGTTTGGTACGGGGCAGGTTGCTGGAAGTGGGGAGATGACTGGTACTGGGGAGGTTGCTGGTACTGGGGAGGTTGCTGGTACTGGGCAGGTTGCTGGTATGTAGTAGGAGGGGGAGGATGAAAAGTGGCTGGAGGGGGTGCAGATGTAATAGGAGGGGGAGGATGGAAAGTGGCTGGAGGGGGTGCAGGTGGAGGAACTACAGTGGTGGGAGGTGGAGGTTGGGAGGTAACCTGCTGTAGAGCACCGTGGCACGAATGCATTACATGCATCTGCTGGGCAGGAGAGAGCGTTTCCATGCGCTCCACAACAGACCTGAAAAAGGTGTGGTTTGGCGAAGATCTTGCTTCTGAATGCATGGTTTGCAGAAGTGTCTTCACCTCCAGAATGCTGGAGTTGATCTGCTGAAAGCCTGCGGAGATTTGCTCTGACAAGACTTTGAGACAGTTCTGGAAAGATGCATTCAGATGCAATAACTCTTGCGCATAACTCTTTTCCTGACCCCTCTGCCGCTGTCGCCCAGTACCCGCAGGTGTACTAGAGGCGGCAGGGGCAGAAGGGTGGGGTAAAGGGAAAGCGATCTCCTCACCAGCAGCTTCATGTAATGTAGGCGGCCACGATGCTCCTGTGCTGGTGGATGGGACAGATGGGTCGAATGTGTGGGAAGGCAGGGAAGGTGCAGATGTACCGGGGCGGTCGAAGTGTCCCTCGGTGCCGGTCTCCTCAGGGATTGCCTCAGAAGGGTCCAATCGTGCAGGCTCCCGAGTGCTGCTCACCGTGCTGTGGAATAAAGAGAAAAAAAAACAATTAAAATACTGACATGGTATGGCCCTGGCTGAAAAAAAAAAGTTACATCTAACATTTTTTTCACATGTGGTGTGTAATATTTACCTTCTGGTGAGCATTGTTTCCCGGAGGAACGACACGGCTTGTGCGTACTTGTACTTGCTCCTGCGTCCTCCAGATCCACTCGGGGCCCGCATCTCTTTATTGAACTCCTTCTTGAAACGATCCCTCACAGACCACCACCGATTCACAATTCTGTTCCCTGAAACGAGAAAGGAGTGGTTAGTATACAACATCAGTGTTTCACAAACTCCAGTCCTCATGGTCCCCAGGGGTCATGTTTTCAGGATTTCCATAGTAAATAGAAATCCTGAACACATGATCCGTGGGGACCACGAGGACTGGAGTTCGGGAAACACTGGTTTACATCAAGCAACCGTTACTGTATATACTTACGCTCTTTAATCTGGTCCCGAGCTTCGAGGTCCTCCCAGCGGCCCACAAGGAGAGAACAGATTTCCTCCCAGAGTCGTCGGGTAATGATCAGGTCAGCGTGGCGGCGGTCAGCCATATTCCAGAGCGGCTCCCTTTCTCTGACGAGATCGATGAGGCGGTCCACATCAATCCCTCCATCCTCACCGTCAGAGTCGGGAGCACGCTGTGAAGGCTGTTAAAGAAAAAGACAAAAATAACATAATTAGCCTCCACAAAAGAAATGAAATAAAAAGTGCAAAAAAACAAAGCAAAAATATTTATACTTACACGCTGGTGACCGCCGCGTTGCTGTCGCCGACGACCCTGGGAGGCACTGCGAGGACCTCTTGGCCGAGCACCAGATTGGGAAGACTAGAGAAGAAAACAAAAAATGTTATGAGTTTGGATGTAGGCATTTGTTTGCTGTGTGTGGTCTGCAGAACATTGTTTTCTATGTGTTGTGTGTAGTGTGATGTTGTGTTTCTGCGTTTGATGCAAAAAACTTACGAATTGTGAGCCCACTCCAAGCGTCTGTCCACCCCTTCCTTCTTCTTCTGGGAGCTCCTCTTCATCTTGTGATTCCTGTTTTTAAATAAAAGGCAATGAATAGACATATATTACAGAGATGATGGATTTTGGAAATAAAAACTTACCGTCAAACGCTGACGATGCGAGGGAGGGCTCCCAGAAGAAGATGTGCTGTCCTGTTGATGGCCAGACTCCATGGCTGTGGGTATTGCTGCTGCCAGTGATGCCATTTCTGCTGCTGCTGCTGCTGCATCTCTTTGGCGGCTGTTGAATAAAGAGAAACAAAGGGCCAATGAATATCTTGATATTCCATGGCCCTAGTTTGGAGGAATGGGGGATTTGATAATTACCGTCTCTCATCTGCTTCTGGACTCCCCTCCCGTTCAGCATGCTGCTCCTTTTGGGGTGGTGCTGATGGTGCTGCTGCTGCATCTCTTTGGCGGCTGTTGAATAAAGAGAAACAAAGGGCCAATGAATATCTTGATATTCCATGGCCCTAGTTTGGAGGAATGGGGGATTTGATAATTACCGTCTCTCATCTGCTGCTGGCCTCCCCTCCTCAGCATGTTCTATTTGCTGCTCCATTTGGGGTGGTGGTGGTGCTGATGGTGCTGCAGTGGTCTCCTGCCTTCTCCTGCTTCGCTTGGTTGCTTTCTTGGGTGGCATGTTGGGTGTGGCTGTGGGTCCCACTGTCTTGCTTTTATATATGTCTTGTGGGCAGAGCTACTGAGCATGCTCAGACCAAAAAACCGGATCCGGCGCATTGCGGCGCTCATAGGCTTTCATTGTGTGAAAATGCCGGACGCGCCGGATCCGGCGTGTCCGGCTTTTTCGCCGGAGACAAAAAACGTTACAGTAGACGTTTTTTCCAGACGCCGGATCGCGACACATTGCGACACATTGCCGGATCCGGCGAAAACCGGATGAAACGCATGGCCATCCGGCGCGATCCGGCGCAAATGCAAGTCAATGGAGGTGAAACCGGATCCGGCATTGCATTTCGCCGGATCCGGTTTCTGTCAAAAGCTCTGGATCGCGCCTGACGGCGAAAACCTGATGTGTGAAAGAGGCCTAAGACAGCTGCCTTTTATAAATCGCGGCATACTGCGGCTTACTGCCATTTCCGGTTGCCTCGTATAGTACTTCCGGTTTGCGCATAACGCCGGCATCGGTTCAGGTAGCTTGCCCCACTTCCTGGGTTTACACCGGTAGCTATCCATGTCAATCAAAGACACAAGGGGGATGTGAAGGCTGTCAGTTTCATGGGCATAGAAAAGGTCCCCCAAAATCCAAGAGGAGGGGATTGGGACAAACGTATACTCCAAAGAGAAACTTATTGGATTTTTTCCCTACAATTTATATATCCCAAAGGATTGAATGAAACACTATCCTTTTCTTCCTTCTTGTAGGGAGTTTTTAATAGGGCTATCTAGTTTAGGGAGAGCCGCCGAGGAGTGGGGGCGCCACTTGCGCAGGAATTTAGGGTGCCAACCTCCGCGTGAGGTAGGGAACAGCTAGCTAGGGACCTATAGGGCCAGATGTAGCGGGCACCCTATCTATAATTCCTACAGACATATGGAGGTTGGTGGTATCCTCCTATATGCATGCAACAAAATTATTTTCCAGATTGAGTTAAAATTAATGTCATTATTACATTTGTTTATTAGGTGCTACTCTGAGTCTTTTTTCTGATTTTTTTTCCCTTGATAGGGTGTAAAGTATTTATTTTCATTCACAAGGTAATCCCTGACAAGGTCCATGAAATGGGTTTTGGCGTTTTGGATATTTCATAACGCCTTTTATTAATCATAAAATGGCCTAAAAATTTGGGTCCCGCATAAATAATGATAGGGGGACGCAATTGGCATCTATGATTATTCTAAATGAAGCCGCAATAGAAGATCGTATGCAATAAGATAAAGCTAGCGGTTTCCATGGATACGTGATGGTCAGGTGATTGCCTAGACCAATCACGTAATATGGTGGTATTCAGACTGACATGCCTGGTAACGCCCAGGAAGTGGGGCATAGGTATGGCCAGTTCCTGTCTAAACATGACGCGCGGCGGCTGTTTGGTAAACCCAGGAAGTGGGGCAAGCTACCTGAACAGATGCCGGCGTTAAACGCAAACCGGAAGTACTATACGAGGCAACCGGAAATGGCAGTAAGCCGCGGTTTATAAAAGGCAGCTGTCTTACAGCGGGCGTGCTATGCGCCAGAATAAGATACCCCTGATGAGTCAGGCAATGACGAAACGCGTTGGGTGACAAGCGCGGAGATCGGGTCATGATTTTGGGCTTTCTAGACGGACCCTACCCGGTCATCTGTTTTTTACAGAAGCGTTAAAGATAAGTACAGCGGTCTCAGTATCTATAGTGGTATTATGAAATGGTTACACTATGCTTATATGAGGTGTTATATATCCTGATGCATTTAACCAACGCTGTATATATGTTGAGCTAATGTATATGGGCCGGATGTATATGTCTATAAAAGTAACATTATTATTTACGACATAAAGGCCTGGTCTATACATAACTACAAATACTTAAGGGTCATATGGTCTTAGATCTAGGTATGAGGGGACACCTGGACATATAATAATACGGCATTGTCCTGGGCCATATGATACCTGGAAAGTACAACACGGTTTGTTTTTAATAGAGCACTGCACAATTGCACTTTGGCACATGGTTATATTCGTTTTGTATCTCTGTGTTTAATATATGTTTTTAAAGGAATTAATTAAAGGTTATATTTTATATTTTAAATATTATACCAATTTGCTACATCTATTGATCTGATATTGGTTTGAGATACCCCCGCTATATAGTTAGACTTGACGTATTTCGCC
Source organism: Dendrobates tinctorius (assembly GCF_039654945.1). Classification (NCBI taxonomy): domain Eukaryota; kingdom Metazoa; phylum Chordata; class Amphibia; order Anura; family Dendrobatidae; genus Dendrobates; species Dendrobates tinctorius. The sequence goes on from NW_027361676.1 coordinate 79,320,449, forward strand.
TTTTGCATCAGCTGAATGTCCAACATCAGCATATGCCACTTTCTAAAACTCCCTAACTGTGCTGCCTCCCCCCCCATGGCCGGGGTCACCACCTAGCGCACGACACCGTGCGAGTGCCGTTGCCCTGGACAGGTGGGTAGGCCGACTCTTGGGCGCGGGCACTGGCACAGGGTCCCTCATAGTGCAATCAAGTGTCACTGACGGTGGTGGTGCACACCCGCCGTCAGACACACCGCCGTACTATGAGGGGCCCAGTGCCAGTACCGACGCCCACGAGTGGGCCCCCTTGCTTGGGCAGGGCCCCAGCATTTGCAATCTTTACCTCTCCCTGCTCCTCCGTTGTGTAGTCTGGGCCGTCAAATCCATACTGTGCCTGACACCGTCTGAGCCTGCCTCCTGATGTATAGACATATCTTTTGAATGTGTACGCTATCCATACATGTTATCTGGGGATACGGTACCCTTTCTCACCTTTGTGCAATCACTTGCAAGCCATACTGGGCCTTACACCGTCTGAGCCTGCCTCCTGATGTATAGACATATATTTTGAATGTGTACGCTATCCATACATGTTATCCGGGGATACGGTACCCTTTCTCACCTTTGTGCAATCACTTGCAAGCCATACTGTGCCTGACACCATCTGAGCCTGCCTCCTGATGTATAGACATATCTTTTGAATGTGTACGCTATCCATACATGTTATCCGGGGATACGGTGCCCTTTCTCACCTTTGTGCAATCACGTGCAAGCCATACTGGGCCTAACACCGTCTGAGCCTGCCTCCTGATGTATAGACATATATTTTGAATGTGTACGCTATCCACACATGTTATCCGGGGATACGGTACCCTTTCTCACCTTTGTGCAATCACGTGTAACCCATACTGGGCGTGAGAACGGCTGGCGAGCTGTTAAGCAAGCTACAGCACCTGTGGTTTGCACACGTAAGTGTTTCATTTTTTTCAGGAATGACGGTTAGGCCTAATTCCAGAACTGCGGTTGACCTGCACTTACTGGGAAATCATCGTTCGCGATTAATAATTGTAATCAGTGATCCCCATCACTAACGTTGTTCAGCGGGTTATCTGCACCTGTAAGTGACAAACGCTGGCCTTTTCAGTGTAGCGCACATGCAGCCACGGACATGTAAGGGCATGACACACCAGTTATTGGCCAATCTCATGTGCCAGAGCCTCACGTGTCCCTCTAGTAAGCCAGACTCGGACCGCGGGGCATGACGGAGTCTCGTTCGTTAACGGAATTAAGCTTGCAATGTGTGCATCTGTTCTGTAGCTGGCATGGTTGAGGTTGCCCGTGTTGAGTCAAATTACGCCGTAGGCTCCACTCCTGGTGGTGCCCTTCTGGACATTCTTTTAAGGTTCAGCTTTGCAACCATACTGCCCACGTAAAACAAACACTTTGCCTTCATGAACGCTGTTTGGAGGGTCATGACTCGTGGGAATAACGCCGCCCAATCAGTTAACCTGCTAGAGAGATCCTTCGTTGCTCCCAAGCATGACATCACACTCCCTAGGAGGAAGGTAATGCCACTGTGGCGACCGTACTCCTGGGGGCGACAGAAGTGCACTGATGCCCAGCCACTGCTCGATGAATCTGCTGGTACATTGACCCAGACCACTACATTCCCCTCGCACGCTACCCGGCCTGAATCTGACCCTGATGAAACTCAGGTTACCCTTCCCATATACAGTTCCATCTTACACGGTGACAAAGAGGAAGCTGCAGATGAAAGTGCAGGTTCGGCCCACCCGCCATCAGACACACCACCGTACTATCAGGGGCCCTGTGCCAGTGCCGTCGCCAATGAGTGGGCTCCCCCTGCTTGCTCAGGATTACAGCACTTGCAAGGTTGAAATACTGTGCAGTGCGATGGAAGATGGGGACGACGAGGAGTCCAGACTAGTACAGGGATTCCCTAGCGAGGAGACTTATTTGATTGTTTTCAATGTTGGGACAGCAATTTTTGGGGAGCACTATACTCTGGAGAATGATAGATGGGGCCCACCATTCACTGGAACATTCCAAAGGTGGACATCAGACACTGGAGCAGCATTTACAGGGCCCATTATACACTAGAGCATTAGAAATGGGGCCCATTATGTTTGGAGCATTATTTGGGCCCATAAGACAGTGGAGCTTCATCCATGGGGACCAACATATACTTTATCGTGTTGAGCGATACCGTTCGATACCCAAAAATATCGTATCGGATGGTATCGCCCGATACGAAAAAAATATCGGGTATCGCCGATTCCGATACCGGAAGTCCCATTCAAGTCAATGGGACTTCCGGTATCGGAATTAAAAAAAGCCCTTTATTTCCTTGTTGGCTAATTCTACATAATTGAAAACATGGGGTTCATGTTCGCTCTGCTGGATGACAGACTGTATTGACACATCATGCAGCCTTTCATCTCCATGTAGCGGAGCTGACTGTGAGGTCACATCCTGCTGTCCTTTACTTTTCTGCAGCACAAACGCTGCAAGAAAAGTCAACCTGCATACTTGCAATGCTTTTTCATCATCCATTCAAGTCAATGAATGAAAAACGCTGCAAAAACACTGAAAAAAGCTGAAAGATGTGACATGCTCTTCAAAAAAATGCTGCAAAGCACAAAATCCTGATGACAAAAAACCTATGTGTGTGCATGAGATTTCTGAAATCTCATAGGCTTGCAGGCACTGTAAAATGCAGCTCAAGATTTGCATAAAAAATGCAGTAAAAACACATTTTTACTGCATTTTTTTCTGCAGAAAAACCTGATTTCTTGGCATGAAAGAAGCTGCAGCAAATACTCATGCTTAGGCTTTTGGTGCATTTTTTTTGCGTCTTTGTTGCAGTTTTGGTGCGTTTCTCATATGCATTTTTGGGGCTAACTTGTGTCTCTTTGTGCATGCTGATAATGTTGAGTGACCCCCAGAGAAAAAAAAACTAATTCCTGTAGAACCATACCTCTAGATCCTTTGAAAAGCCAAAAATTCTTGTGCTACTTACAGTAAAATCACAGAGTGACAGGTTAGAATAGAATGAATAGAATATATACACATGGAATGCATAGATATATAGATGTCAGTGACACACACATATAATGTATATGTATACATATTACATAGATAGTTTGAAGAAAAGCCATCAATTCCTGTGCCGCAAGTATAAAATCACTGCAGGAGCCAACAGGATAGAAGAGATGGATTACACAATGTAAATACATCTAGAATAGGTAGATATGTAGATGTATGTGACAAATAAAAGTATTACAGTGTGTGTGCAAATTACTGTACATGTATTTAGTTAATAAAAGATTATTTTTCTGAAAAAAATTGCTTGGCTTTCATGTAATTTTCTTAACCAGCAGAGGGAAAGCCAATGGCTGGGGACAGATGTTTATAGCCTGGGAAAGGGCTAATACCCATTGAGTTTCCCATACTATTAATTTAAATTCACAACTGTATACTTAGCCTTTACTGGTTATTAAAATGGTTCATCATAATGCACAATATCAACTTGGACAAATGGTACATCCTCCACTGCTACACACTGTAATGGGTATGTGTAGGGTAATGGGTACATGTTCTAACTGTAAATATCATGGATAGAAAACCTAAATCTTATAATGTGATGAGTTTAAATCAATTAATAAAATCTGAGCTAAAACTATTTGAAAAAATATGCTATGCTCAAAGTAGAGAAATTTAATAAAAGCAGTTTCCATTCCCTAATTATTAGTCAGGTTTTAATTTGTAAAACTTATTTAAACAATGTTAAAAAATAATTCTAGTAAAATATTATTTTATCAACAGCAATGTTTGTAATTGAAGATATGAAATGAAGCATAACATCATAAAATGATTTGCGTAGATTGTTGTATTTTTTATCTTTGCCAGATGGTTTGGTGTTACCTTGCATGTCATTTAATTAAAAGATGTCATGCCTTAAGAATAATAAGCAGTTAAATTGCAAAATAATGAGAGAACAAAGTCAGCTTTCATTTAGACAAATTACATGCATTATAAAAGGTAGGGAATAGCTTGGGATTGACACATATGTTGTTGCTTTCATTGTTTTATGAGAATACTTATCAATACTTGCCAACTTACCTTTTAATTAGAAATGAATGCATCTTTTGAAATTCAAATTCACCTATTTGTAACAAATGGAAGCGGAGGCAGAGATGGTGAAGTTCATATTCGTTTTTTATTTTTAAAGTGGAACCTCGGGACTACGGTCCGGGGGGCTTTGAAGGGGGAGTGACTAGTGAGCCCCGGGTACCCATAGTAAAGCCCCTCAGACAGGACCAGAATGGAATACCCGGAGGACACAGGTGCTGCCTCCAGTTAGACCCCGGACACGTGACAGCTGTCCCAGCGGGACCAAAAGTGATAACAGAAGTGTCAACAGAGTCCGTAGTGAGATGGGTCCTTGATCCGGGTAGTTGGTAAGTTGCTGGTTCCAGTGACCTTCACACAGTCCTTGGACTCAGATGTGGGGGAAGGGGAGAGACCTGAATGCTAAGCAGCTGCATGAGACACAGAGGAAGCCGGCTGCAGCCTAAGGACAGCGTGCGAGGCACAAGGTGAGTGCCCAGAATGGGAGGCAGCAGCAGACCTTGACACATCACCAGGATGGGGACCAAGTGTAACAGTGGCAGACCTGGGCACCGCGCCAGGACAGGGATCGGGTGTAACAATATTTGGCTTAATTTTCCCCGAAAATTTGATTTGAGGTGAGTAAATGTTCACAAATTACATTACTGAAAAGCTTGGAATTGTTTGAAAAATACACAAGGGGGAGAGATGAGAGAAATAAAGCTTCACTGACATTAAGGACTTACTTTACTGGTGAGAAAGACAGGACCCAGCTGACCATAAGAGCTTATAATTTACAGGAAAGAGAGAGGGAGAAAGAGAACCACAATGAATAAAAGAGGCTACAGAGAGGACCCTGTTGATCAAAGGAGCTCACACTCTTTCAGTCGAGAGAGAGGGTACCACTGGCCATAATAGAATACACTATACATGAGAGAGGACCCTATAGACCATAAGGGCTTACACTCTACAGAAGGGAGAGACTTACAAAGTACTCTGCTGTACAAACCGTGCTCCACTGTGAATGACTCATCTCTGAAGGTACTAACCCCCTATGGAGACACGGGAGTCAGCAGGAGTCTACTCACCAAAACTGCATGGACCAGGAATAATCCCACTGAATGCCCACAGTCCTTTCCCAGTGGGCATAAAACTACTCAAACAACACAACATGGGGGGATAAAATAAAACAGTGTGGCAATTCTTTATTGAACCACAAAAACAGGCAAATAGCACAGTGAAAAGTCCCAGCAAAATGAAAGAATGCTGCAAGAAGGCTTAGATGACCCACACAGCTGCACTATTCCGAGATAACTAGACAGCTCCGACTCCAGGGACTTACGGGTGAGTTAAAGAAAAGACCAAGGAAATGTCCAAATCCAATGTATAAGAAGAAGCAAGGCACTCACCATCCCATTTAATGTCCTTTATTGTGGTTTACATAAAAACAAAGCAGGGGAGCCCCCAGAGGAGCCGCACTGAATGATGGCCGTTTTGAGCTAAAAAATGTGCTTCTACGGGTCCCGGGACAAGAGCAGCTGTGACTTAACTGCTTCCAGGGCAACTACTCCCTCCTATGGCATGCACAGAGAGGAAGTAATGACAAGCTTAAGAAGATGAATATGCAAATAAAGTCCGTGGAGCCTCATTTAAGAGTCTCAAACACGGGACTAGCCAGATCTTCCTCCAGGGAAGGACCCAGCCAAGGAGTGGCTCCTTTCAGAAACCACCATTACCACCATATTAAGTGGCCCTTTAAGTCAATATCCATCTCTTTACGAGTTTACAGATATGGCAAGGGAAATACTAAGGCCAGGTATCCAGCTTAGGAAGATGACAGTTCATTGAGGTACCTGGCCTCTCTGGACATCTCCATGGAGCAAGGTGACCAGTGGGTCCGATTTCTGGCTTTCCCAAACTAATCCATGAGGCTCAGGTGACCATGGGTCCAAATCCTGATTACCCCAAATGTATCCATGGTTCAGTAATGGTCAATAGAGCAGATCTGTATTCTTTCAGCAAGGCCGTGGTCCCTTAAGCTGATATCCTGTAGAATTTCAAAACTGTAGGTTTTTGTGATGGAGCCATCATGTCTTGGCGGCTGTCTTGTAAAGAGTATCTGGTTCTTTGGTTCTCTGGATCTCTCCGCTGTCTGGAAGACTGGATGTATATCTGTCTATGGAGGAATTTGTTACAGAGGAGCATATATCCTATTTTTATAATTAACAACTGTCATTCAATCCAGCATCTAGTGGTAAAGGAGAAGAATGGAGATGAGGTCAACTCGCATTGTTAGATTATTTAATCTATTTGTGTAGTTTTTCCTCCTCTGTTTTACAAGTCAACAAGCTAGCTGGATCTGACAATGTGTAATCAACATATCAGCAAACATCATTGTTCATTTATCCTGCATCTCTAGTCATACAGGAAAACAGCACAATATGTTATATCAAATGTCAACTTACAAGTCAATATTACAGGTTTATACAAAAAAGTCTGTGTTTTCCCGACCAACCAGAAAAAAACCCACATACATTCAAAAGTCAACATATACAGTAGAGAATAGTCAATAACTCCTGGCTTACTGAAAATAGAAGCCTGGTTAATTAAGATAAAATGCTGTGTCATCACACCCCCTATACAAGGTTTAATATTCTATAAGAATTGTTAAGCTGTCTGGTACTGTGGGGAGGACCGAATGGCTGCCAAAAATTATGTTTGCCTGTTCTCTGATGTTTCAGAAGTGTGGGAATTGAATTGAAATCACAAATTTCAGTAAATTTGACTTAACATGATCCTCAGCGATTGGTCTAAGCAATGTAGCAAAATAGTAGAGGGGACCTTCCGGTGTCCATTGAAAATAACTGAAATTTCTTTTTTACATTTATACTTTTATTCTTTTCTACTTTTATACATTTTTATGATTGTATGAGGAAAGACAATGTAATTAATAAAATGTAAAAATCTTTATTAATCCATTTACTTACATAGATAATACGGGCATATTGCCCTAATTATAACCAACAAGACGGGTATAGAAAATGGGGAGGGGAATGAACAGGCGTCTCCACTCACAATACTCCATATGCCATGAGGCAGCTACAACTGACACAACTTAGGCAGAAACCCAGATGCTGTAAGTGTATGGCTTTCTGGGAAAAAGTTTCCCTACATAGAGTTTATCTGCCAAAAGTCCTGTAATTGTTATGGCCAAATAAGCTTTACCCCTACACAAGTGTGCAATAGGGTCACAAACAAAGATCTGCTAACATTACATGGAGTATTAAAATGCTCACCCATGTGGGGAGGAGGTATCGAGTGGACAGTGCACGCTCTAGCCCCAACGCGCATTTTGCGTGGTTAGCTTCCTCGGGGTGGGGGGGCTATACTCGTTTTGTTCGTTATAATTAGAGCTATATGCCCATATTATCTATGTAAGCAAATGGATTAATAAAGGTTTCTTCATTTTATTAATTACATTGTCTTTTCGCATACTTTTATTGTTGAGAGCTATTTTGTTCCTTTCTCTATATAGGACTATAGTATATCTTTATGGAGCTGCTGTTTTTCTCTTGATTGAGCTTCGGCTCAGGGACATCACCTGCTGTACGAGACCTGATGAAGTATGGAACAGCATAGTTGGATATGCTAGATATGTGGGGTAGTACATGGAACAGCATAGAATAGCAGTGCTGGATAAGCTTGATTTGCTGAATATAAATTGGAGCAAAAAAAGTATAATCCAGCAAAATGGAAAAGCTGGCTATGTCAGGAGATTCCTTTTTGGATTATGCAGTATGATCAAGTGGTAATGCAGTGCTGTGTATGTCAGGAGACTGACTTGAAGCTTATGCAGCAGAGCCCAATAGAATGTCATATCTAGGTATATCAGTAGACTCACTTGGAGGTTAGGCCTGTTTCACACTTCAGTTTTTTTGTGTCAGTTAAAATCCGCCAAAATGGCGGAAAGCGGATCCGTTGCTAACTGATGTGATCGGATGCCACCGGACCTTTTTTTGACGGATCCGTTGAATGAAGAATTTTAAAGGAACCGCAGCCTGGGGAGGGGAGAGAGAGAGAGAGAATTTTTTCCGTCCACCAGCAAGGATTTCAGGGTTAAATTTCCGCCTGACTTCCTTCCTCCGGGCATGCACAATGTTAAATGCGGATCCTGCAGCAAAAAAAACGTTGCATGGTCCGTCCAGGCATGTCGGCGGACGCAAAAGATTTGGCGGATCCGCAAAAAAACAGATCCAACGGATGGCCATCCGTCAAGATCCGCCGGTAATGCAACTCAATGGGGAAAAAAACGGTTCCGCCCAAAAAAAATGGCGGATCCGTTTTTTTAAAAAAATGGCGAATTTTGACTGATGGTCAAAAACGAAAGTGTGAAACAGGCCTTATTCAGCAGATTCCAGCAGTATGGCAGATCTGAGAATGTAAGTCAGGAGACTCACTCATAGCTTTTGTAGCTGAGTCAAGAGTTGGGTTTTTCAGTAGACACAACTGAAGAATGAAGCATAGCCCAGAGATATGGTAGAGGTGTGTTTGCCAAAGTAGTTGAATAATTTTGCAGTGTGCCACTCCTTTAATTGTCTATAAAGCCAAAATGCATCAGCAAAGCGGTGCGCTCTGGGCTATCATGGGAATCCAACTAGCACAGGAGCAGAGGAAGCTGGTAGCTGTCAAAAGAAAACGGAAAGGGTGCCACTAAAGCCAGGAAAGATGAACAAAAATAAAATTATCGTCTTTTGAGTTATAATCTTGTATTATTTAGGGTTTTGGCTGTCTTCAATATTCCATAATTTATAAGAAAAAAAATATTTTGACATCCCTTCCCAGTAGAAACGAATCTCGTGTCTTTTATTTAGATTGTGATTCAGAAATTTCTAGAAGAATCTTATGATCTTCTGACCTTTTTTTAATTTACTTTTTTTTCTGATTTATTTTCCAATTTAATTCTATCTTATTTTGTATTGACAGGTTGGAGACTTCAAAGCCAATTACTACTTTTCCTCAGATTTATGGACACAAATTACAGCATTTCCATGTAAAAATAGTTGTCATGGAAATGATTAACTTGAGCCAGCACTAGTTTTCATTGTCTTGTTCATTATCTTGAATTAAAGGGTTTGTGATGGAAGTGATTGCATGCAAATAGCTATATATTTTACATTCTTTCAATGATGAACTGCACCATAACTCAGCTATTTGCTCCACAATGTCATACACCAAATAACTATGTGATTGATGTTTTAATATCTCATACTCATTTTATATTAGTAATGTGATATGAAATTGTTATGTTTTTCATTCTTTTGGATTGTGACTAGTGATGAGCGAATAGCATAGTAATATAGTAACATAGCAAGGCCGAAAAAAGACTTTTGCCCATCCAGTTCAGCCTATATTCTGTCAGAATAAATCCCCAGATCTACATTCTTCTAAAGATCCTAATAACTGTAAGATACTGTACAATATTGTTGCACTCCAGGAAGACATCCAGGCCTCTCTTGAACCCCTCGACTGAGTTCGCCATCATCACCTCCTCAGGCAAGGAATTCCAGATTCTCACTGCCCTAACAGTAAAGAATCCTCTTGTATGTTGGTGGAAAAACCTTCTCTCCACCTTGAACACCAAGTTTAATTCCCCTTCCACCACAGTCTGGCTTACTCCCAGTCATGTTGCTTAGAGAGTGTGATAGGAGCACAGTATTAGCAACAAAAAATTAGATTTTAAACTCTGCACCAACTCTGCAAACAGATGAAATTCAGCAACAGTAAATTCAAAGTTGAAATTAGGCGTTTTGTATTGTGCTAGTCACAGAAAAAAGAATTGTTTGAGTGTGGATGAGGCCTGTTTGACAAAGAAGTTATGATACAAACAATTTTAAGGTCAGGTCCCCTACTGTATGACACTAGGAACAGAAGAATTTTTTTGTGGCCTATGGATCAGGCCTCTATAACACACTAGATGTTACATACTACTTTTAAAGTCAGGTCCCTTGCTGTCATTAATAACAGAAGAACAGCTTAATTTCAACCCAACCAATTGACAAAGTGTGGTTGTCCAACTTTTCCCAACTAAAAAAGTATATTTTTTTAATGTGCCCAGGCTCGGTCTGGCCTGGCGGGGTACCGGGTAAATGCCCGGTGGGCCCCGAGGGTCACTGGGGCCCTTAAAAAATGCTGCCCCTTTAAATGTGTGGGCCCTTTAAAAGCGTGTCCCATGATTTGCAGGGACGCGCGTGTACATACCATAGCGCCAGGGCCTGCGTCAGCACCTGGGCAAGTGTCGGGGCCCTGGCGAGATGGGGGGCCCCACTCACGCTGTCTGGGTACCCGCCGCCACTCCCCCCATGCACCGAGCCACCACAGCCAGCAAAGAGTTATCATTAGGCTGTGTTCTTCACTTCTGGCAGAGGACCTGTGATGAGGTCACAGGAGGGGAGGAGTCAGTGGTCACATGATCAGAAGCCTCAGGTCTGCAGGACTCTGGTATGCAGGTTGTCATGGTGCTGGATGAGGGTGCGGGAAGTTTATGTGAGTGTTGGGTCGGGGGGAATGTTGCAGAGCTGTGTGTGTATGGAGCAGCATTGTGTGTGTACGAGGTGTACAGAGCAGAACCATGTGTGTACGAGGTGTACAGAGCGGAGCCGTGTGTGTACGAGGTGTACGAAGCGGAGCCGTGTGTGTGCGAGGTGTACGGAGCGAAGCCTTGTGTGTATGAGGTGTACGGAGCAAAGCCGTGTGTGTACGAGGAGGTATCGGAGCGGAGCTGTGTGTACGAGGTGTACGGAGCGGAGCCGTGTGTGTACGAGGTGTACGGAGTGAAGCCGTGTGTGTACGAGGTGTACAGAGGGGAGCCGTGTGTACAAGGAGGTGATCGGAGCGGAGCCATGTGTATACGAGGTGTACGGAGCAGAGTGGTGTGTGTATGAGGTGTACGGAGCAGAGTGGTGTGTGTATGAGGTGTACGGAGCAGAGTCGCGTGTATACGAGGTGTACAGAGCCATATGTGTACAGGCTTCCCTTGGCCTCACTCAATGGTCCTCTGCGGCCACTCACAAAGAAGGTCACACGCTGGACCTTATCTTCACCCGTCTCTGTTCCCTCACTAATCTCAATAACTCTCCCCTCCCCCTGTCTGACCACAACCTACTGACATTCTCTTCCCTCTCCACTCCTACTGCGCAACCCCCGCTCCATAAACTCGCTCACCCTCGCAGGAATCTCAAACACCTCAATTTGCAATCACTCTCTGAGTCCCTTCTCCCTCTTACAGACATAGCTTCCCTTCATGACACAGATGCCGCTGCCACTTTTTATAACACCACAATAACAGCAACACTTGATTCGGCTGCCCCCTCACGCAGAGCAAAACTCGTACAATCAACAGGCAGCCCTGGCTGACCAGCCTGACCAAAGAACTGAGACAGGTTTCGAGGGGCGCTGAGCGGATATGGAAGAGAACCCATTCTACTGAGCACTTCAGCGCATACAAGCAGTCCCTTGCCAGCCTTAAGTCCATGCTCTCTGCTGCTAAACAAACTTACTTTGCATCTCTAATATCCTCCCTGTCTCACAACCCTAAACAACTCTTTAACACTTTCAATTCTCTACTCCGTCCCACAGCATCTCCTCCCCCTCCTTTCATTTGTGCTGAAGACTTTGCCTCATTCTTTAAGCAGAAGATAGACAAGATCAGTCAAAACTTTGCCCCGCTGCCCCCAATGCCCCTCTTAGCCGCTCAGCCCTGTTCTGCAAAAGTCAGCTTCTCCACCATGACAGAAGACCAGCTCTTCATCCTTCTGTCAAGATCACACCTCACTAGTGTTGAGCATTCCGATACCGCAAGTATCGGGTATCGGCCGATACTTGCTGTATCGGAATTCCGATACCGACTTCCGATATTTTTTCAATATCGGAATTCGGCATCGGAATCGGAAGTTCAGTTGATTGACGGCCTGACGTCATCATGATGCGCGGTGTGTGCGCATCATGATGCGCCGTCATTTCGGGCCTTCCGGGGGTCTCTGCCGGCCTGCCGGGGGGCTGTGCCGGCCTGCCGGGGGGCTGTGTGGACTGCCCGGGGTCTCTGCCGGCCTGCCGGGGGGCTGTGCCGGCCTGCCGGTGGTCTGTGCACCCTGTGGGGGTCTGTACCGGCCTGCCGGGGGGCTGTGCCGGCCTGCCGGGGGGCTGTGCTGATGTCCGGGGGTCTGTGCAAGCATCGTCCGATGGGACTACAAGTCCCATCGGGCGATGCCTGCTACCATGACAGTGATTGACACATTAGCCAATGATGGGACAGTAGTAGTCCCATCATCCGGCTAATGTGTTAAATGTTAAAAAAAAAAAAAAAAAAAAATACTACATACATACTACATGCATGCTACATACATACTACATGCTACATACATACTACATATATACTACATACATACTACATACATGCTACATACATACTACATGCATGCTACATACATACTACATGCTACATACATACTACATGCATGCTACATACATACTACATATATACTACATACATACTACATACATGCTACATACATACTGCATGCTACATACATACTACATACATACTACATACATACTACATGCATGCTACATACATACTACATATATACTACATGCATGCTACATACATACTACATGCTACATACATACTACATATATACTACATACATACTACATACATGCTACATACATACTGCATGCTACATACATACTACATGCTACATACATACCACATACATACTACATACATACTACATGCTACATACATACTACATATATACTACATGCATGCTACATACATACTACATGCTACATACATACCACATACATACTACATACATGCTACATATATACTACATGCATGCTACATACATACTACATATATACTACATGCATGCTACATACATACTACATGCTACATGCATGCTACATACATACTACATACATACTACATGCTACATACATACCACATATATACTACATACATACAATACATTCATACAATACATACATAGACATACAGTACATATAACATAGAGTAACATACTTACCAATACTTGTCACATTGTTCCCCGAAGCCATTGTCTTTCCGGAATAAATATTAACATAACAAACCACAAAAATACTCACCCACGATCCGAAGCAGTCCACGAGTGTGTCCCACGACGATCTTGGGTAGAGAACTGCAGCATCAGATGATGCTGCCGTTCTCTACGGGCTGCAGGAATCCAATGACGGAAGGTAGGTATCCTTCCGCACTGTATTCCTCCGCCACTTAAAAAAAAAAAGTCCCTAGTCTCACTTTATGCCATTGCTGCGTGGGAATTTCCCACACAGCAATGGCATAAAGTGAGACTAGGGACTTTTTTTTTTTTTAAGTGGCGGAGGAATACAGTGCGGAAGGATACCTACCTTCCGTCATTGGATTCCTGCAGCCCGTAGAGAACGGCAGCATCATCTGATGCTGCCGTTCTCTACCCAAGATCGTCGTGGGACACACTCGTGGACTGCTTCGGATCGTGGGTGAGTATTTTTGTGGTTTGTTATGTTAATATTTATTCCGGAAAGACAATGGCTTCGGGGAACAATGTGACAAGTATTGGTAAGTATGTTACTCTATGTTATATGTACTGTATGTCTATGTATGTATTGTATGAATGTATTGTATGTATGTAGTATATATGTGGTATGTATGTAGCATGTAGTATGTATGTAGTATGTATGTAGCATGCATGTAGCATGCAGTATGTATGTAGCATGCATGTAGTATATATGTAGTATGTATGTAGCATGTAGTATGTATGTAGCATGCATGTAGTATATATGTAGTATGTATGTAGCATGTAGTATGTATGTAGCATGCATGTAGTATATATGTAGTATGTATGTAGCATGTAGTATGTATGTAGCATGCATGTAGTATGTATGTAGCATGCATGTAGTATGTATATGGTATGTATGTAGCATGTAGTATGTATGTAGCATGCATGTAGTATATATGTGTTATGTATGTGGTATGTATGTAGCATGCATGTAGCATGCATGTAGTATGTATGTAGTATATATGTAGTATGTATGTAGCATGTAGTATGTATGTAGTATGTATGTAGCATGCATGTAGCATGCAGTATGTATGTAGCATGCATGTAGTATATATGTAGTATGTATGTAGCATGTAGTATGTAGCATGCATGTAGTATATATGTAGTATGTAGCATGTAGTATGTATGTAGCATGCATGTAGTATATATGTGTTATGTATGTAGCATGTAGCATGCATGTAGCATGCATGTAGTATGTATGTAGTATATATGTGGTATGTATGTAGCATGCAGTATGTATGTAGCATGCATGTAGTATATATGTAGTATGTATGTTGCATGTAGTATGAATGTAGCATGTATGTA